>NW_004524695.1:6575128-6577085 GCF_000260255.1 Octodon degus | reverse complement strand
AATCGACAAGATGTAACCACTCTCAAAAGCCCAATAACAGCCAATGAAATACGAGATGTAATTAAAAACCTACCGGCAAAGAAAAGTCCAGGTCCGGATGGATTCACAGCTGAATTCTACAAGACATATACAGAAGATGTAGTCCCTATACACCTCAAACTCTTCCATGAAATTGAAAGGGAAGCAGTCCTCCTAAAATCATTCCTGGAGGCAACTATTATACTGATACCAAAACCAGGGAAAGATGCAACTAAGAAAGACAACTACAGGCCTATCTCTCTCATGAACATAGATGCCAAAATCCTCGATAAAATCCTAGCAAATAGATTACAGCAAATCATCAAGAACATCATACACCATGACCAGGTAGGATTCATCCCAGGGATGCATGGATGGTCCAATATTCAAAAAATCTATAAATGTAATTCACTATATCAATAGAGCAAAAACTAAAAACCACTTGATCATCTCCATTGATGCAGAAAAGGCTTTTGACAAAGTCCAACACTCATTCATGTTCAAAGTCCTACAGAAAGTTGGAATAAATGGCCTCTACTTCAATCTGGTAAAAGCCACTTATGAAAACCAACAGCTAACATAATCCTAAATGGGGAAAAACTGAAATCTTTTGCTCTTAGATCTGGTACATGAAAAGGATGTCCTCTATCACCACTCCTATTCAATATAGTTCTGGAATCATTAGCTACAGCCATTAGACAAGAGAAAGAAATAAAAGGAATAAGAATAGGTAAAGAAGTTAAATTATCTTTATTTGCGGATAACATGACACTTTACTTGGAAGACCCAAAAAACTCCACCAAGAAGCTACTAGAATTAATACAGAAATTCAGTCGCATAGCAGGGTATAAAGTCAATACCCAAAAGTCAATAGCATTCCTCTACACAGACAACAAACACACTGAGAGGGAAATTATAGAAACAATGCCTTTTACAATAGCAGCAAGGAAAATGAAATACCTTGGAATTAATCTAACTAAAGAAGTCAAAGATTTTTTCAAGGAAAATGACAGTACTCTGAAAAAAGAGATCGTAGAGGATTTCAGAAAATGGAAAGATAATCCATGCTCCTGGATAGGAAGAACCAACATCGTGAAAATGGCCATACTCCCAAAATTGCTGTACAGATTTAATGCAGTCTATCAGAATACCACCAACATACCTCACAGACCTAGAAAAATCACTCCTAAAATTTATCTGGAACCAGAAAAGACCTAGAATAGCAAAGACAATATTGTGCAATAAAGACAAGGCAGGAGGCATAACAATTCCTGACTTGAAATTATACTATAAGGCTACTGTGATAAAATCAGCATGGTACTGGCAACAAAATAATCCTGAGGGTCAATGGAATAGATTAGAAGACGCGGAAGCACCTATGAACACACTCAGTCACCTTATCTTTGACAGGGGCTAAACATACTGACTAGAAGAAAGATAGCCTCTTTAACAAATGTTGCTGGAAAAACTGGCTCTCTACATGCCCAAAAGTAAAACTTGACCCAGGTCTATCACCGTACACTAAATTAAGTCAAAATGGATTAAAGATCTAAACATTAAGGCAGAGACACTAAATCTCCTGGAAGAGAAAGGAGGAGGAACTCTTGAAGACAGAGGGGTAGGCAAAGAGTTCATGAACAAAAATCAAACAGCACAGGAAACAGCTGAAAGAATTAATAACTGAGACCTGCTCTTACTGAGAAGTTTTTTCATGTCAAAAGAAATTACCAACAAAGTGAAAAGGCAATCCACAAATTTGCAAAAAATCATGACAAATAGTACTCAAAGTTCTGCTCTCTAGAATCTATATAGAACTAAAAAACACTAGGGACCCAAAATTTAAAGACCCATTCCAGAAATGGACATCCGAGAGGAACACATGCTTCTCAGAGGATGAAATTTAAAAAGTGAATAAATATATGAAAAAATGCTCCACATC
>NW_004524695.1:6556534-6574537 GCF_000260255.1 Octodon degus | reverse complement strand
AAGAGCTAGGAAATATGAATATGTCAAGCCATACAGTTATATGTAGGAGATGGGCAAGGCAATGAATGATTCTGAGAATCTTCAGAAGATTTTTGAGTCTAGCAGTTAATTGGAAAATCACTCACCCTGACTAACTATATATACTGATACCTGTGAACTAAGCTACTGCACTGCAGATGGTAATCTCTAATAGCAGTTTCATGCTTGAAGTGCCTATCATTCTGGTCTTTTGAATATGGGCTGCTTGTCATGACATGACAGTTGCTGCTATGATGTCTCTTGGGTAGATGATTGTTCAAAAAGAAGGGGGTGGTGAATGAAGGCAAGAGACAGGAAAAGGAATATTATGGGACTGTCTTCCTTCAAGGTTGTATATGGTTAGATTTTTGGACTTATGTGCAAACATAAGAAGCATATAATTCTTTATGACTATTTTAAAAATATATTCTAATTTTTAAATGTTTTTATCATATTCTGTAGGGACTTAAAGTTCAACATATCATACTTGATGAAAAATGCCTGTTCCATGTTATGCCTAAGATGTTTCATATGCAGACAGATAATGAGGGTAAGCTTAATAGCCTAAGTTGTATGGCAATAACAATAAGCTTGTCTTCTGCATGGTTAACAACTTAAGTTTGCAGACCAAAATTAGAGAAAAAGGAGGGCTACAAGAAAAGCCAACATTTTTGCCCTAGCCTTCCAAGGTCAATTAAGACTCAGGACATATTAGAACTTGTACTGTAATGTCATGTAATTCAGTAGTGTCCCAAATTTTGAGATCAAGGAGATTATGGGGCCAATGAGGAAAGTGATTGATGATGTCGAGTGTGCCTAAGGAGAGTCACATGGAGAGAATACATTCTCTCAGGCTTTCACAGAGAGCACATTGGCCAAGCAATGGCCGTGACTCATCCACATGGCTGACACTGACAAAGGCTCTACAATGTGAGGTACAGGATCTCAGGATAAATCCTGAGGAGATTTCACTGACTTTATCAGACCCAAAAGCTACAACTCTTGTTGCATAGGTCCTGCTTTACCTTGGTCTTAGCCATCCAGCATAAAAACGAAATATAAGAAGTAAAGCCATGCTGTTATGTTGAGCTGTAGGGGACTCAGGTCAACAATTTCTGACATTGCCAGTCAAGTGGAAGACCCAATAGTATTATGGGCTACTGGACTCTTTTAAAATATTTTGCTGAGTTTACACACTTATAATATTCAAATGATGGAACTTAACAAAAAAAAGGGTATACAGCTGAATGTCCATTTTGGACATTCAAAATGGACAAAGTGGTTAGGATAGATATATAGTTACATTCTCTTAATGAATAGAGTGATTTGTTCTAATGGTGTTTGTAAATAGGATATCATGTCTGCATTTTGTACAGCAGTTAACCACTAGGAAGAATGTATGCAATGTGTTAATTATTGAAACTGTCCTACCAATTTGATTTGAAACTGTCTCATTGCTATTTGTTTATCAATAAAATTATGGGAAAAATGATTTGTGATGAAAAAGATAACATTACTAGTCATTCAGGACTAATGCAACTCAAAATCACAGTGAGCTATACCACACCCACCCAAATGGCTGATAATCCAAAGGATCAGAAAGTAACATTTTGGAAAGGATGTGAAGAAATTTTATTGAAAATGTAAAGTGATGCAGTCTCCAAAGAGTACTGTAGTAGTTCCTCAAAGTTTAAACCTAGAATTGCCATATATGTCTTAGCAATTCCTCTACTAGCTGTACACCCAACAGAACTGAAGACAGATCCAAACAGATGTTTGTGTTCCAGTGTTCATGGCAGCATTATTTACAATAGCCCAAAGGCAAAACATCTCAAATATCCATTGAGGGACCCTCACATAAACGAAATATGGTATGTACTCACACTCCAATATTATTCAGCTCTGAAAGAAATGATTTTTCTTTTTCTTTTAAGACAGGGTCTTGCTAGGCAGTTCAAGCTGGCCTTGAAATCACTTATGTAGTCCAGGCTGGCCTCAAACTCCATGTGATCCTTTTGTCTCAGCCTCCCAAGTGCGGGGATTACAGATATACACCACCACATCCGACAAAAAATAAATAAATAAATTCTGATACAATTCAGATTTTTTATTATTATTTTTGGTGCTAGCAATTGAAAACAGGGCTTTGTGCATGCTAAGCATGTGTTATACCAATGAGCTACACCACCAACCCTAAAGAGAACCTTCAAAACATACTTAAGGAAATAAACCAGACTCTAGAAAACAAGTTTTACAACTCTCATGATGTGTCTAGAATACAGAAATTCAGAGAGACATTAGAAAAATTATTAGAGGCTGAGAAAAGAGATGAGTTATTCAGTAAAAAGGTTCGCTGGGGCCAGGGAGATGGCTCAGTGGGATAAGCACTTGACTGGCAAATGCAAGGATCTGAGTTCAATCCCCAGTTCAAAAAAAAAAAAAAAAAATTCCCTGCCCCCTGAGCCATAGACCAATACAGTCCACAGACTATTAGAAATCAGGCCACAATAGGAGGTTAGCTACAAGCAGAGCTTCATCTGTATTTACAGCTGCTCCCCAGTGCTCACATCACAGCCTATGCTCCATGTTCTGTCATATGAACAGCAGCATTAGATTCTCCAAGGAGTACAGCCTCCTACCTGACTTCATATGCATGGAATTGAGGGTTATGCATGCTTCTTTAAATCAGGCCCAAACAATCTTTCATTTTCACCATGGAAAAGTTGTCTTCCACAAAAGCCATCAGCGGTGCCCCCAAAATTAGGGTCTTCTGGATAAATGAATGCAGAGCACATGTTGGCTTTGATGAAAAGACTTTAGGTATAAATAATATACTGGGCTGAGGAGATAGTTCAGCAGTTAAAGCACGTGCCTGGCAAGTGCAAGGACTGGTTTCAATCCCCAGAACCACATGCCATGCCAGCCCCAGAAACCCGGGTGTGCTGTGCCAGTCAGTGAAACCAGGCATGGTGTACCTGTCTGTAATCCCAGCATTGGGGAAGCTGAGACAAAGAGAATCACTATGAGTCAGAGCTGCATAGCAAGACCCTAGACCAAGTAAATATTCTTTTATAAAAACCAATATACTGTATGTAGAACATGACTAGAAATTAGAAATAATCTTAGCTTATGTTGTAAAGAGTTTTGATACCATGCAAACGAAGCTATGCTTTATATGACAGCCAAGGAAGAGCCAGTGAATGTTTCTAAATACTGCAGACTGGGAAGGGACTTATGCTAGGACAGATAAGCAGTGACAGTGTAGAGAACAGCTAATTCTCTGTGCTCCTGGACCATGAACTGCTCTTAACCTTGCCAGTGCTGACATGTCTGTAAACATACAATGTAGTAATCACTTTCTTGGGGACCATGAAGCAAGGCTTAGAGACAGTTAAGTTTCCCTCCTTGGTCTGTTCCCTGTGTGTCTAAGTCCCCAGTGTGTCCATTTCCAACAAAATCCCTAGCAGACTCAGCTGAGCCAGTGTGGTTGCTGGTAATGGGATTTTATTTGTTTTGCAATTGTTGCTGTATTACATAGCTGGACCTTGATATGTGGATCTCATCATTCTTTTAATTAAGAAAGAGTCTCAGAGGAAAGCTGTGTCTTTATAGTTTGCATCTTTGATCCTTAATCTTCTCTTTGGCACTTCCATACTCAATAGATTTAGGGGACCTAGCAACCCTTGATCCCTTCGGCACCTGCTGCTTTTCTCTTCTCGTCTCCTGCCACTTAAAGAGATTGGCTCCAGGTTTCTAAGTTCTGTTTTCTGTATCTCAGGTTGTGACTACACCTGTTCAGGTAAGAATGGATGCACTCCTTCTTAACAAATGGATGTGGATGCTTAACAGAAAAAGCCACCTGTGATAACTATCTGAGGCTGTCATCTCAGAAGGCAGATGTTCCTGGTTTTTGTTTCTGTGTTTTGTTTTTTTTCCCACCTGTGTGATTTCTGCAGCCTTGCTTGGCATCATTTGAGACGTAGGAGAACAGCTTCTGCTGTCATGGGCACCACTTCATGGTCTACTTCCCTCAATTCCAAACTACAGGAAAGCTGAAATTTCTAATCATTGACCCATTAGTGTGGGCCACATGCCATGTGTCATGTCTACAAGACCAGAAAAACTAGGCTATGACTCAGTCTCAGTTCCACATTTTGGGCCTGAGTGAACAAACCTGATTACATCACAGGCTGTCACCCAGAAAACAATGGCGAAAGGTCAGTAGCATGTCTCATTTGGTTCCGTATCTGAAAACAGAGTCAAAGCCAAACAGAGAATGAAGCAGGAGGTGGAGATTGTTGTCACTGGTTCCTATCTGGAGGAAGTAAAAGGATTTGTTAAATTCTACTTTTAAACATTTTACATGAAGAAACACTCGGGAGGGGCTGAGTTTTAAGCCCTTTAACAGGATGATGGGTGAGCCTGCGAAGGGCAGTTTGCTGTCTGCTCGCTTGTAATCACTTTCATCTCTCACTGATTTTAATCTTCATCTGTGATTCTCTGGTCAGTTTTTGTCTCATATATTCCTCTTATGTGTAAGGCCTCTAACCCCATCTTGCAAGGCAAGATTCCTAAGCTTTCAATTAGGATCCCTTTTTTTTTTCTCTTAACATCCTCCAAGATTTTTGAAGGCAGAAAGGTTGAGTCTCTCAAAGCAATCTTAAGAAAAGCAAAAACTGCTTGGATGCTGTCTAAAAAATTTAATCTTATCACAGCAGATTGCCTTGGGCCATCAGAATTATAAAAAGCTACAAGTAAAATCAAGTAACTAAAGATGTAGTAGTTCAGGTTAAAGAAAAATTTTAATGCTTTTAGACATACAAATCAAAAGACAAGTGAAAAAAAAAATGTAAAAAAGGCAATTTAACACCAGCTTTCCCTCACGCTATGTGGCAAATTCAAGTTGTCTCTCTGAACAGCTGCAGTGCCTCCAATTAATATTAAAAGCAAAACCTGTGCTAACCCAACATTGAAATCACAAATGTAAAGCCCTAGAAAGTCACCTCCGGCTGCCTTCTGGTAATCCATCCTAAATGGCCTCTGTCTCTCTGTCATGTGTCAGGGAGCGCAAGCTTTCTCGAGGTAGTGTTTGAAATTTGGGTTGCGATTTGGGTAGGTTGCTCAGAAGGGACAGGTTATGTCTCTGGGCTTCTTCCAGAAGCTGGCCTTTCTTGCAAAGGTGATGGTGGTGAATCCTGTAGGTCAGCCTTGAGTAGAAGAGGTTCAGTAAGACCAGAGACCTGGAGCACCTTATTTTACAGTGAGAGGCTAAGGTGAGCAGGACTTATATGACCTAAGGCCAGCTGTTCGATCGGAGTCACTTCTAACCATGAATCCCAGGTGTTCTCAGTGGTGCTGAGCTGCTTAGAGCTAAAGGTGGGCCTCACTGTTCAGTCTTTTTTATGATGTTTGCCCTTGTGCCAGGGGATTTCTCTGCGCTGGAGTGACAGTCAGCGCCCACATGAATGGGCACAAGGTCTCAGCTCATCTGGATGCCAAACTAGCAAAAAGAAAGCAGAATTTCTGGAGTTGTCAATGGTCCACTGAGAAATGGTGAGGCCTTTGGCCTGGGCTTTGAGATAATTGTGTTTTTTGTTCTTCACAGTTGAACCCCAAGATTTGAGTTCAGTGATCTGCATACGTATTATGCAGATGAATGTTTTGGTATCTGTCTATGAAACAAAAGCCTGCATACTTAAGATGACTGTCAAAAGCCAACTTTTTCTGTGTATTCCAGATCCCATTCTGATGCAAGGATTCCTTGCCTGGCACCCATAACATGGCCACAAAGAAAACTGAGTTTCAGAAGACTATATTTGGTGATTAAAAAAAAAATTAGTCAAAAATTTTGTCCTTCAATCTAACTAAAATAATAAAGAGCCAAGCATGGTGGCATATGCCAACAGTCCCAGCACTTGGGAGGCTGAGGCAGGAGGATCACTGCAAGCTTGAGGCTAACCTGGGCTATACAGTACGGGGGGCCTAGGTGCTTAGGCCACTGAGCTATCTTCCCAGCTTCTTAGCCTAGGCTATAAAATGAGTTCAAGGCCAGCCTGAACTACATGACAAAACCCAAAGTCTTAAAACTAAATTAGTCAGGCTGGGGATGTCACCCTTTGGACAGCACCTGCCAAGCACACAGGAGGCCTGAGCTCCATCCTCAGCACTTGGGTGATGTAGAGTCAGGCTCCAAGATGGCTAAGTGGGGAAGCCCTACTCATGCCTGCATCATGGAGCAAAACTGGGGCAACCCAAGGACAAATGGCACTTTCAGGGGAGTGACTGAGAACTCTGGAAACCAGTAAGGGAGGGACAGGAACACTAAACAGCATGGAAAGTTAGAAAAGCAACCTGGAGACAAGAGCAAAGAAAACTACAACTTCAACTCCTAGTGGTGTGGGGTGAAGGTGGGGTTCCACATGGCCAGTAAACGGTAAGTCTGAAAGGACTGGCAAGCCCTGCACAGCAGCTGAGGGGCAGCTCTGGCTACAGGAGAATGTGCAGTCCTCCCAGGCCTTCAGTCCAGGTTAGGGCACTGACTGCTCTCAGAGCAACTGGTACGCTCCAGAGAAGAAACTTACACTGCACATGCCCCAGCCCCAAAGACTAAGCTGCTGCAAAACCATGGCAAAATTTCCCTCGATACCATCACAAGCCTTGGTCTTATGAGCAAGGACAGAGAATGGGCCCTGCGGTATCCTAAAGCTTCAAGACCAGCAGCAGCCAGTTATATCCCATTCCCATCATGCATTTGTCCCACAGAAACAAGGAAGAGTCTTCTCCCCTCATGTGGCCTGGGGACTGCAGTTGCTAGGGCTTAAAGCTATGACATCTTCCACATCTGTTTCTTGGGCCCTGGGAAATATTCCATCCACATTCTACAGCTCTAGGAATATAGCTACCAGTGCTACAAGCCAAGCACTGCCTGTACCCATCTTGCAGGAACTAGGGAAGGGCTCCTCTCCATTCCTCAGCCTTAACACATCTCTGCCAGCTTGAACTACCAGAAGTACATGCGTAACTGTTCCATTATCCAGCTTGTACTACCTGATGGGACTGTCCCTTGCTGCCAGATGGGACAGTCATGCATGAACCACTGGTGGTTCAGAACAGCCTACCAGTGAGGTACATAAATTACCACCATATTTTGAACATGTTAAAGTTGTATATGAGATGCTAACACCCCCCCAAGCACTGGCATTTGCCCTTGAGAACTTGAGAAGAGCTCATCTGTGTCCTACACCTCCCATATCTCTTCCTATCTAAGCCTCAAGCATTGACCTCACCACTCTTGTTCTGCAGCCACTTCAGACATTTCCATCCATATTGTGTAAGGACACAGAGAACAAACCACAGTCCCTAGTGTCAGATGCATCTACCCTGTAGTATCTTGGTATCTTGTACCTCTATAAATGTAGATACAAGACTTCACAAGCCCCAACCATCTGCACATGCCCTGGAGACCTAGGGAAGGTCTCCTCTGTAGTTTAAGAACTTAGCACCACAGATAATAGTGCCCCCAAAACTTTGTATAATTTATTCTTGTCCCTTGAGGCCTGAAGAAAGTCTCATCTGAGTCCTACACCTCCGGGAAAGATGCTACCAGAGCTACAAGCCCCAATGTCACCTATGGTCACCTCACAGGACCTGGAGAAGGATTGTGTTACACTTGTCAAACTAAAATCCAGAGCTGCCAGTCCCACAGATCCCAGTATCACCTGTGGTTATCACACAGGACTTGGGAAATGTCTTATTCCTTCTGGTCCCAGAACTGTGCTTCCTAGTGCCCAAGGCCAAGCTTTTCCCATACTCATCTGATCAGTCTAGGGAAGATCTCCTTTACATTGTGTGGCTCAGAACATGCAATTCCTGGAGCCACACTCTGTGATATCATTTGTGCTGGCCCTATGGGCCCTAGGGCTGGTCCTCACTACATCTCACACTACACAGAATGTGGCAGTTGCTGTCACAAGTTCCAGTGCCATCAGGACTCAGCTCTGTGCTGTTTGAGGACTGTGCAGTTGTGCAGTTCCTTCTTCAACCACTGCAGTCTAGACTGTGAGGGTACTCACACACATACTGCAACATCAGCTACAGCTAAAGAGCTCACAGAGGCCACACGTTTCAGCTCATCTATAACCAGGGCTAAAACATCTACTCAGCTGGCACTCTGTACCCTATCTAAATGCAAAGATCTTCTGCTGCAAAAGCTACTCAACAGAATTGCAAGAGGCAACTATCACATTAGATAGATGTGCAAGCATCAACAAAAGGACCACAAAACATGAAAAGGAACTAAACACCTCCAGAGGAACACAGTAATTCTCCAGAAATGCTTCCAATTCGAAGGAAATCTGTGAGATACCTGAAAAGTAAATCAACCTAATTATTCTAGGGAAATTCAGTGAGATGCAAAAGAAAACATAATATAAAGAAATAAAAACAATTCAGGACGTGAATGAAAAGTTCATCAAAGAGATACATCATAAAAAAGAGAAGCCCCACTCGACCTCAGTGTGCCTACCGGGAAAAGGCCATGAGACCAGCAGCCAGTGGGGCCCAGAGGACCCACTCCACTTCGGCATGCTTACCCAGAAAGAGCTGTGCGACAGTCACACAGTGGGGCCCAGTGATCCACTTGAATGGGGCTCAGCTGGAAGGAGCTGAACACAGCAACCAGCCCCAACCCAGGTCCCGCCAGTCAAGTTCCAGTTCAGTAGATCTAGACCTAGTAAGTTGAGGCATACTACTGGGCCCAGCCAAGCCCAGATTGAGGCCCAGACCTAAAGGAGCATCCTCACAGCACAGAGGTGGCAGTAGTAATTGGGGTGAACTAGATGTGCACCTGGTCTGCCTGGAAGACTCCAGATACATGAAGGGGAGATGCCCAGACAGAACTCAGAGGAACTAATTTGAAAACAAAATCTCAATTTAAGATCTGCTTTGTTATACAGCTATAATGTTTGCATCTATGGTCTAAAGTACAAACCCATTAGTCACAAAAGTTTGTCACTTTCTAAATTTCAATAGCTGTTATTAGTATTGCTAATTATACTACTGTAAATAGGAAGCCATATCTGGCTTAACCGCATGTTCTCCCTTGGGTAATAATATTGGGAGGTGCTTGGGTAAGCACCTCACCAAAGCCCTACACTGAAGGACAGAGGACAGTGCCAAAGGGAAACCAATATCTCACTCTCAGTCAATAGTGAAGGCAAAATCTTGAGACATACACAAAACAAGAATCTCTGACCCAGGAGAGATACCTAAAGAACAGACCCTTAACAGAGTGGCTTTGATTGCAGTAATATAGCTATCTACTATCAGGCTTTCACATAAAGGTATCACAGATATCAAAGTAAATAAATTTCTCTCTGAGACAGAAAATGAGAAAAAGAAGGAGAAAAAGGCAATCGCAGGCCATGAGACCATCTGGAACAAACCCAGGAGACATCAGCATAGAAGAAATTAGAAGTCACACACCTGGAATCTCTGAAATAATAGCAACTGATGTAAAGAAACAATTACAGAAGGGTATAGCAGAAATCAGATCAGAAATAATCTCACATGTTAAAAAAAAAAGAACTGATGACTATAATGAAAGAATTAATAAACATTTCTAAAGAAGACACTGATAAAAAAAATAGAGGAGAATAGAAAAATGATGGAAACCTTGAATGAGCAATATAGGAAAGAAATAGAATGTACAAAGCAGATTCAAAGAGCTATATAAGAAATTAAAAACTCCATTCAAAGTTGGCAAAACCGTTTCAATGAAAGTGAAGATAGTCTTTCAAACCTTGAAGACACCCTTGCTGCTGTGAAAAGGTAAGGGCAGATCTCTTAAAAATAACTAGGATCCAGGAAATAATATTTAAACAGCTTCCAGACAATGCAAAGATGAACAACATAAGACTAATAGGCATCAATAAGAAAGAAGAAAGTAACACAAGCAACATAAAAAGAATATGGGCAGAAGTAATAAGAGAAAGCATCCCAAATATGGGAAAACAACTTCACATTCAGTCAACAAAGGCATATAGGGGAAAATACCATTCACAATAGCACCGAGAAAAATTAAACACCTAGGAAGTAACCTAAGGAAGTGAAAGATCTCTACAATGAAAACTACAGTATTCTTAAAAAAGAAGTTTAAGAAGACACTGGAAAATGGAAAGCTGTTCCTTGTTCCTGGGTGAGGAGAACCAAAATAGTCAAAATGGCCAGACCTCCAAAATTCATATACAAATACAATCCCAATCAAAATGTCAACATCATTCTTCTCAGAGATAGAGAAAAAAACTCTACAATTCATATGGGACCATAAAAGACCCAGAATAGCAAAAGAAATCCTGGATAAATGGAGCAAAGCAGGATCCATCACCTTCTTGGACATGAAATTATGTTGCAAAGCTATAATGACAAAAACAGCATGGTACTAGCATAAAAAACAGAAGTGAAGATGCATGGAACAGAATAGGGGATGCAGAAACAACCCAGGACATTCAACTACCTGACCTTTGTTAAAGGAGCTAAAAGCACATAGTGAAAGAAAGATACCATCTTAATAAATGTGGTTGATAAAGCTTGTCACCCAGTGCAGAAGATTGAATCTAGACCCATGTTCCTTACTGTGGACTAAATCTAATTAAAAATGAAGTAAATAACTAAATGGTTAGAAACAACCTTTGGAGACAAAATGGGACAAAACTCTTGAAGCCAGAAGCATAGACTTTCTGAACAGAAACCCAGTTTCAAGCAAATAAGTCTGAGAATCAAAAAAGGGATCATATCAAATGGAAAAGCTTTTGTACAGCAAAAGAAACAATCAGAGAGTGTAAAAACAACATACAGAATGGGGAGATAGCTCAGTAGATGGGGTCAGGGAGGTAGCTCAGTAGAATAAGCACCTGCCTGGCAAGCACAAGGGCTTGAGTTCAATCCCCGGTTCCAAAAAAAAAAAAAAAAAAAAAAAAAAAAGACAGCAGACAGATTGTGAGTTAAAGACTGAAACACTAATTTTACAAGAATAAGTGGTGGAATCTATAAAACATTTCAAGAATAACTCTAGTTGTTCTGAAAATATTTTAGAAACTTGAAGTGGAAGGAACTCTGCCAAACTTTGTCTGAGGCCAGTATTGCCCCAATTCTAAAACTAGACAGAAATACAATAAGAAAATGATAGATCTCTCCAGAGCCCCCATCCCCAAGCCCATCAGTGAGTGAGAATTTCTGCAACACTCTCGGGACACCCAGGTCCAGCACAGCCCAGGTCTGGCGAGTGTGTGGGAGAGCATCTGGCTTCCCTGCACCCGCGGGACCTCTCCAGACCAAAAATCAGGAACACCGCATGAGTGGGACCCTCTGCCATGCCCTCGGGATCCCTCCATCCCTCTGGAGTCCCTGCCCCTAAGCCCACCAAGTGAGTGAGAACTTCTGTGATGCTCTTGGAACCCCCAATCCAGCCTAAGCCCAGGCCCGGCTAATGTGTAGGAGAGCTTCTAACTCCCCTGTTCCCCCTGGGCAAGGGGCAAAACAGAGGGGCACCACAGGTTCACTATTGTGCCATAAGGGCACAACAAGTTCACTTCCAAGGGGTGCAGCAGGAAGGAGCTAAAACAACAGCTAGACCCAAGCCAGGCATAACTGGATAAACTCAAACTTAATAGATCTGCACCAGAATTTCAGTAAGTGCTAAGGCTATAACTGCACCAAAGGTCTACAGCAAAGGTCAGGGGTCAGTGCTATATGAAATGACAAAGAGAAGGAGCAAAATGCAATCTCAGGCCTCAAGCCCACCCGGAACAAGTGCAGAGGACAATAGCTCAGCTTAAATGTATGAATCAATAACATCAGAAGTAAAAAGACAACAGCAGAAAGGTAGAGGAACTCAGAGCAGAATTAATTTCTGAAATAAAGAAATCTCTGAATTCCTGGCATCTGAGGTAAAGAATCAAATGCAGAAACATATAGAGGAAACCCAATCTGAAAAAACTCTGCAGTAAAAGAATTAATAACTGCTTCTAAAGAAGATATTGATTATAAAAAATAGAGGAGATTAGAAAAATGATGGATTCCTTTAATGAGAAATACAGGAAAGAAATAAATCGCATGAAACAGAGTCAAAGAGATGTAGAGTAACTTAAAATCTCAATCACAAGCTTGCAAAACCGTTTGAGTAAAAGTGAAGTCAGAGTTTCAGATCTTGAAGATGTGGGTGCAGCCAGTGAAAAGGTAAGAAAGGATCTCTTAAAAACAACTAGGATGTAGAAAAAAATAATCCATCACCTGCAAGATGATGCAAAGATGAACAATGTTAGACGAATAGGCATCAATGAAAAAGGAGTTAATACAAATGACATTAAAAAAATATGGGCAGAAGTAATAGCAGAAGACTTCCCTAATATGAGGAAACAATCTGACATTCAGGTAACTGAAGCATACAGAATGCCAAATAACTTCAACTCAATTAAAAACACACCGAGACATATAATCATCAATATTCCAGAAATTCAGCACAAGAATAATCTACTGAAAGCCGCTAGAGAAAAGAAGCAGATCACATTCAAAGGAAAACCCATCAGAATTACAGCCGACTTCTCTTCACAAACCATGAAGGCAAGAAGAGCATGGAGCAGAGTACTTCAAGTCCTCTATGAAAACAAATTCCAGCCCACATTACTATACCCTGCAAAACTCTCTTTCAAGTTTGATGGAGAAGTGAAATACTTTCAAGACAAAGAACAACTAAAGAATTTTATGATGATAAGCCAATCCTACACAGACTACTGAAAGATGTTCTAGAAAGGGACCAAAATGATCAAAACTTCATGAACAAGAACAGAAGGAACCCACTAAATAGGGCAAACAATTAAACACAGAAGAAAAAGGAGTAAACAACAGCAGGTAAATAACATGTCAATTGTAATTCAACACATTTCAATTATAGCCATCAGTATAAATGGACTCAATTCACCAATTAAGAGAAATGGACTGGCACAGTGGGTTAGGAAGCAAAATCCAACAATATGCTGTATACAAGAAACACATTTAACTCATAAAGAAATTCATAGGATGAAAGACAAAGCATGGAAAACAGTACTACACACCCCAGGACCCCAGAAAAAAGCAGTAGCAATTCTATTCTCAGACAGTCTCAACTTCAAACCAAGAATGATCAAACAAAATAAAGAAGGCCACTATATAGTGGTTAGGGGAAAAATTCAAGAGGAAGCAGTATCACTCATAAATATGTATGTACCAAACATGGGAGCACCCAACTATATAAGACAAATATTAATGGACATGAAAAACCTAATATCCAATACCACAATCTTAACAGGAGACCTTAACACACCCTTATCTCAAAAAGGTAGGTCAACCAGACAAAAACTTAGCAAAGAAATAACAGAACTGAACCAGAGTTTGAAACAAATGGACTTGGTGGACATATACAGAGTGCTCCACCCAAACACAGCTGAATACACATTTTTCTCAGCTGCACATGGCTCATTTTCTAAAACAGACCACATACTGGTCCATAGGTCATGCTTAAGTATATGCAAGAAAACATAAATTATCCCATGCATGTTATCTGACCACAGTGCAATGAAACTGGAAATAAACAACAAAAGAAACCAGAAAAAAACCCTAAATACATGGAAATTAAATGACACCCTATTCAGCAACCAATGGGTCATAGATGAAATTAAACAAGAAATTCAACAATATCTACAATTCAATGAAAATTCAACCACAACTTACCGGAATTTATGGGATGTGATGAAAGCAGTTTTCAGAGAGAAATTTATAGCCGTGAACTCACACATCAGGAAAACAGAATGGGAACAAATAAACACCCTATTGCTGTACCTCCAACATCTAAATACGTACTTCTTGTCATGACATGCTAATTATTACAATACTGTCTCTCAAGTAAATATTTTTAAAGGGTAATAAATGAAAAAAAGACACAAGGAGAAAAAATTGTCACAGGACTGTCCTGCTACAATGCTGTATATAGTTAGATTTCTAAATTTCTGTGTAAAAATATGTAATTGTTTATTCATATTCTTTAACTATTTTTCATTTAAAATTTTTTTCTCCATATTCTGTAGGGACTTAAAGTTTAACATATCAATAGTTGATGTAAATAACATGTTCCATGTTATGCCTAAGATGTTTGATATTCAGACAGATACTGAGGTTAAACCCAGCTGCATATGTTGTAGGGTAATAGCAAGCTTCTCTTCTGGAGGGTTAACAACATAAGTTTGCAGAACAAAAATTAGAGAAAAACAAGGACTACAAGGACAGCCAACATTTTGACCCTAGCTTTTCAAGGTCAGTGAATACTCAGGACATAGGAGAACCTACACTGTAACATCATGTAACTCAGTTGTGTCCCAAATTTTCTGATCAAGGAGATTATGGGGCCAAAGAGCAACATGATCGATGTCGTAAAGTATGCCTAAGGAGAGTCACATGGAGAGAAAACATTCTCTCAGGCTTTCACAGAGAGCAAATTGATCAAGCAATGGCCAGGACTCATCCACATGGTTGACACTGACAAAGGATCTACAAACTGTGGTACAGGGTTACAGGATAAATCCTGAGGGTACTTGACTGATCTCATCAGATACAAAAGTTATATTTCTTGTTATATAGGTCTTGCTTTATCTTGGTGCTAACCATCCAGCAGAAAAGTATAAAAACGAGGTATATAAAGTAAAGCCATATTAATATGCTGAGCTGTGAAAAGCTCAAGTCAAGAACTTCTGCAGATAACCCACTACTATTGTGGACTGCTGGACTGTGTTGGATTGTTTTGCTGAATTCACACATCTATAGTATATTTAGATGCCAGTGGACTATCCATCTCTGACAGGACTAAACCAAAAAAAGGGGCTACAAAGGAAGGAAAACTGTGTATTTATATATGGAGAATAGTTAGGATAGATATACAGCTACTTTGTTTGAGTCAATGAGAAGAAAGATTTGTACTAATAGTGTTTGGACAGGATTTCATGTCTGCATCTTGTACTATGGATAACCACTAAGAAGATAACAATGTACAATGTATTAATTGTTGAAACTGTCCTATTAATCAGTTTTGAAACTGTCTCATTGCTGTTTCTCAATAAAATAAAAAATTAAAAAATAAATAAAAGTAGAGATTTAAAAAGAAAGAAAATGATAGATCTATAGAGTTTATGAACATAGACACTGAATTTTTCATCAAAATACTGAGAAACCAAACTCAAGAAAACATCAAGAAGAACATATACCACAATTAAGTGGGATGCAATGCAAGGAGGCAAGGATGACTCAACACATGCAAATTAGTACATGCGGTAAATCAAATCAATAAGATAAAGGACAAAACTATCTTAATAACAACAGAGAAATCATTTGATAAAATTCAACTTCCTTTCATAATGAAAACCTATTCCTTCCACACATGCCTCAAAACACTGCAAGATATGAATGTAAAGGTATCCCATAGCCAGTATCATACTGAATGGGTAGAAATTGAAGTTTTTTTCTTCCAAGATCAGAAACAAAGATGTCCACTTTCACCAGGCACAGGAAACAAAAATAAGGAGCATCGAAATTGGAAAGGAAGAAGTTAAATTTCTAAACTACAATGGAAGAAACCCATGACCTAATTTTAAGTTCAGAAAACCCTAAACGAACCATCAAAAAGCAATGTAGGAGCCAAGGAGATGTCTCAGTGGAATAAGCGCCTCCCTGGCACGAGCAAGGGCCTGAGTTCAATCCCCGGTTCTGCAAAAAAAAAAAAAAAAAAAAAAAAACAGGAATGTAAACTGATGAACAAATTCAATGAAGTTTCATGATAAAAAAATCAACGAATAAACAACAGTAGTATTTTCATAGACCAATAATAAACTTGCTGAAACAGAAGTCAAGAAAATCATTCCACTCACCATAACTTGCAAAAAAATTAGAAATATATTCAAATAAGAAAATGAAAGATATTTACAATAAAGAAAACACAGATGAAAAAATTATAGAGGACACAAAAAGGGAAAATATATATGTGGTTGAGAAGAATTAATATTGCAAAAATTAATATTGCAAAAATTCAATTACTATAGAGTCTATGAAATTATTTTCCATTCAACATTGAAGCTATTTTTATTTTATTTATATTTTTAAAACCAAATTGGTAGGAAAGTTTCAATAATTAACACATTGCATACTTATTCTTCCTAGTGGTTAATTGCTGTACAAGATGCAGACATGATATCCTATTTACAAACACCATTAGAACAAATCACTCTATTCATTAAGAGAATGTAACTATATGTCTATCCTAACCACTTTGAATACACAAATACAAAATGGACATTCATCTGTATCCCTTTTTTTGTTAAGTTCTGCTATTTGAATATTATAGGTGTGTAACCTCAGCAAAATATTCTAAAAGAGTCCAGTAGTCCATAATAGTATTAGATCTTCCACTTGACTGGCAATGTCAGAAACTGTTGACCTGAGTCCCCTACAGCTCAACATAACAGCATGACTTTACTTCCTATACTTCGTTTTTCTACTTTTCTGCTGGATGGTTAAGACTAAGGTAAAGTAGGACCTATGCAACAAGAGTTGTAGCTTTTGGGTCTGATAAAGTCAGTGAAATCACCTCAGGATTTATCCGGAGATCCTGTACCTCAGATTGTAGAACCCTTCTCAATGTCAGCCATATAGATGAGTCACAGCTATTGCTTGCCCAGTGTGCTCTCTGTGAAAGCCTGAGAGAATGTTTTCTCTCCATGTGACTCTCCTTAGGCACACTCGACATCTTTGATCACTTTCCTCTTTGGTCCCATAATCTCCTTGATCTCAAAATTTGGGACACTACCGAGTTACATGACGTTACAGTACAAGTTCTCATGTGTCCTGAGTCTTATTTGACCTTGGAAGGCTAGGGCCAAAATGTTGGCTTTCCTTGCAGCCCTCCATTTTCTTTAATTTTGGTCTGCGAACTTAGGTTGTTAACCCTCCAGAAGAGAAATTTTTTGTTATTACCATACAACCTAGGTTGTTACGCTTAGGTTAACTATCTGTCTGAATATCAAGCATCTTAGGCATAACATGGAACAGGTATTTTTCATCAAGTATTGATATGCTGAACTTTAAGTCCCTATAGAATATGATGAAAAAACATTTAAAAATTAGAATATATTTTTAAAATAGGCATAAAGAATTATAAAATTCTTATGTTTACACATAGGTCCAGAAATCTAACCATAAACAACCTTGAAGCAGGACAGTCCCACAACATTCCTTTACCTGTCTCTTGTCTTCATTCACCGCCCCCTTTTTGTGAACAATCATCTACCTGAGAGATAGCACAGCAGCAACTGGCATGTCATGACAAGCAGCCCGTATTCAGAAGACCAGAATGACAGGCACTCCAAGCATGAAACTACTATTAGAGATTACCATCTGCAGTGCAGTAGCTTAGTTCACAGGTATCAGTATATATAGTTAGTCAGGGTGAGAATCTTTCAAATTAACTTCTAGATTCAAAAATCTTCTGGAGATTCTCAAGATCAGCGTCTTGCCCATCTTCTACATATAACTGTATGGCTTGTCACTGTCATGTTTCCTAGCTCTTGTGCTTTCCCTCTCTTAATTAGTCCTTGAGTTCCTGCTTTCCTTTTATTTGTATTATACCTTTCTATTTGTATTTCTTCTTTTGAGCTCTTATACTAGGGAAACTATATGATATTTACACATGTGTGTCTGGTTTGTTTCACTTATGAGTATATGTTCAAGTGGCATCCACTTCAATATAAAGGCTTCAAGTATATCATTTTTAATAACTAAATAATACTCCATTGTGTAAAAATACCACGTCATTTTTAACCATTCATCAGATGATGGGCATCTTGGTTGTTTCCAAGATTTGGCTATCACAAATTGTGCTGCTATAAACATAGGCACACATATATCCCTATG
>NW_004524695.1:6528212-6555361 GCF_000260255.1 Octodon degus | reverse complement strand
CTAACCATATACAACTTTGAAGGAGGACAGTCCCACAATATTCCGTTTCTTGTCTCTTGCTTTCATTCACCACCCCCTTCTTCTTGAACAACCATCTACCTGAGAGACATCATAGCAGCAATTGGCATGTCATGACAAGCAGCCCATATGCAGAAGACCAGAATGACAGGCACTTCAAGCATGAAACTACTATTAGAGATTACCATCTGCAGTGCAGTAGCTTAGATCACAGGTATCTGTATATAGAGTTAGACAAGGTGATAATCTTTACAATTAACTGCTAGATTCAGAAATCTTCTGGAGATTCTCAGGATCATTGCCTTGCCCATCTTCTACATATAACTGTATGGCTTGACATATTCATGCTTCCTAGCTCTTCTCCTTTCCCTCTCTTGATTAGTTAGTCCTTGAGATCCTGCTTTCTTTTTACTTGTGTTATGCTTTTCTATTTGTATTTCTTCTTTAGCATTCTTGTACTAGGGAAACTATATGATATTTACACATGTGTGTCTGGTTTATTTCACTTATGAGTATATGTTCAAGTGGAATCCACTTCAATGTAAAGGCTTCAAGTTTATAATTCTTAATAGCTGAATAATACTCCATTGTGTAAAAATACCACATCTTTTTCAACCATTCCTCAGATGATGTGCATCCTGGTTGTTTCCAAGATTTGGCTATCACAAATTGTGCTGCTATAAACATAGGCATACATATGTCCCTATGATATGATGTTTTCAGATCTCTGGGAAAATTCCCAATAGAGGAATAGCTGGTTTAAATGGGATTTCCAGTACAACTTTTCTAAGGAGTCTCCACACTGATTTCCAGAATGGTTGCACCAGTCTATATTCCCACCAGCAGTGGAGAAGGGTTCCTTTTTCCCCAGAGCCTCTCCAACATTTGTTGTTGGGTGATTTCTTTATGATAGCCATTCTTTCTGGGGTGAGATGATATCTCAATGTTGATTTAATTTGCATTTTGCGGATGGCTAGTGATGTGGAGTATTTTTTCATATATTCATTCACTTTAATTTTATCCTTTGAGAAGTGTGTGTTCATCTCAAATGCCTATTTCTGGACTGGGTCTTTAAATTTTGGGGCCCTAGTGATTTTTAGTTCTTTATAAATTCTAGAGAGCAGACCTTTGTCTGAGTACTTATTTGTCATGATTTTTTCCAAATTTGTGGGTTGTCTTTTCACTTTGTTGGTAACTTCTTTTGATGTGAAGAAAATAGAGTAAAAGCAGCTCCCAGTTGTTAATTCTTACAACTATTGCCTGTGCGATTTGATTTTTGTTCATGAACTCTTTGCCTACCCCTATGTCTTCAAGAGTTCCTCTTACTTTCTCTTCCAGGAGATTTAGTGTCTCTGCTTTAATGTTTAGATCTTCAATCCATTTTGACTTTAGCTTAGTGCATGGTGATAGATCTGAGTCATGTTTTAGTTTTTGGCATGTAGAGAGCCAGTTTTTCCAGCAACATTTGTTAAAGAGGCTATCTTTCTTAGTGAGTATGTTTGGCCCCTTTGTCAAAGATAAGGTGGCTGAGTGTGTTTGTAGGGGCTTCAGCATCTTCTAATCTATTCCATTGATCCTCAGGTCTATTTTGTTGCCAATACCATGCTGATTTTATCATAGTAGCCTTGTAGTATAATTTCAAGTTAGGAATTGTAATGCCTCCTGCCTTGTCTTTATTGCCCAGGATTGTCTTTGTTATTGTAGGTCTTTTCCGCTCCAGATAAATTTTAGGAATGATTTCTCTAGGTCTGTGAGGTATGTTCATGGTAGTCTGATAGGGATTGCATTTTATCTGTACAGCAATTTTGAGAGTATGGCCATCTTCACAATGTTGGTTCTTCCTATCCAGGAGCATGGAATATCTTTCCATTTTCTGAAATCCTCTATGATTTCTTTTTTAAGAGTACTGTAATTTTCTTTTCTTTTTTTATGAGCAGAATATATTTATCAAGAGGAAGAAAGCTCCTGTCCAAGAGAGGGACAGAAGGAGGGACTGAGCAGGTAGTTCCACCCCCCTTTTGTTGGCTGAACTGGGGATTTAACTCAGGCCCTTGCGCTTGCCAGGGAAGCACTTATTCCACTGAGCCATATCCCTGGCTCCTCATACTACTGTAATTTTTCTTGAAAAGATCTTCTATTTCTTTAGTTAGATTAATTCTAAGGTATTTCATTTTTCTCAGTGTTATTGTAAAAGGCATTGTTTCTATAATTTCCCTCTCAGTGTGTTTGTTGTCTGTGTGCAGGAATGCTATTGACTTTTGGGTATTGACTTTATAACCTGCTGTGCTACTTAATTTCTGTATTAATTCTAGTAGCTTCTTGGTGGAGTTTTTTGGGTCTTCCAAATAAAGTATCATGTCATTTGCAAATAGTGATAATTTCACTTCTTCTTTACCTATTCTTATTCCTTTTATTTCTTTCTCTTTTCTAGGGGCTCTAGCTAATGATTCCAGAACTATATTGAATAGGAGTGGTGATAGAGGACATCCTTGTCTTGTACCAGATCTAAGAGTAAAAGATTTCAGTTTTTCCCCATTTAGGATTATGTAAGCTGTTGGGTTTTCATAAATGGCTTTTACCAGATTGAAATAGAGGCCATCTATTCCAATTTTCTGTAGGAGTTTGAACATGAATGAGTTTTTTACTTTGTCAAAAGCATTTTCTGCATCAATGGAGATGATCATGTGGTTTTTAGTTTTTGCTCTATTGATGTAGTGTATTACATTTATAGAGTTTTGAATATTGAGCCATCCTTACATCTCTGGGATGAATCCTACCTGGTCATGGTGTAGGATCTTCTTGATGATTTGCTGTATTCTATTTGCTAGTATTTTATTGAGGATTTTTACATCTATGTTCATGAGGTAGATTGACCTGTAGTTGTCTTTCTTAGTTGTGTCTTTCCCTGGTTTTGGTATGAGTATAATACTTGCCTCCAGGAAATATTTTGGGAGGATTGCTTCCTTTTCAATTTCATTGAAGAGTTTGAGGAGTATAGGGACTACATCTTCTGTAAATTTCTTGCAGAATTCAGCTGTGAATCCATCCAGACCTGGACTTTTCTTTGTCGGGTAGGTTTTTAATTACATCTTGTATTTGATACAATGAAATTTATATCAAAATATTAATGACTTTCTTCATTAAAATACAGAAAACTGTTCCGAAATTGTTATGTAACCAGAAAAGACCTAGAAGTTCCAACGCAGTACTGAAAAGGAAAGGATACAATACTGGAGGCATCACGATACATGACTTCAAAACATATTACAAAACTATAGTATCCAAAGCAACATGGCACTGGCATAAAAACTGATATTGAAATTAATAGAAGAGGCTAAAGATTCTAAAATTCATGATTTTAAGGCCAGTTAATTTTTGACAAAGTTGTCAAGAGTATACAGTGGAGAAATAGATGATTCTTGATGAAATAATGGTGACAAAATTGGTTTCATATAGGCAGAAGAATGAACCTAGTCCTTTACTTGTCACCATACACAAAAATCAGTTTAAAACTGGGCATGGAATCAATATTCCAAAAGAGGGAGCAAGTTGGAAATCTACCCAATTCACTGCTCAAGAACATATGGGGGACTGGGGAGATTGTTCAGTAGTCTGAGCGTCTGCCTGGCAAGCACAGGGACCTGGGTTGTTTTCCAGTGCTGCATACTGTGTTGGCCCTGGAACCCTGGGCATGCCCTGCCATTCACCAAAACTGAGTGTGGTGGCACACACTTATAATCCCAGCACTGCGGAGGCTGATACAGGAGAATCACTATGAATGTGAGCAGCATAGTGAGATCCTGT
The DNA here is from genome assembly GCF_000260255.1 of Octodon degus. NCBI lineage: Eukaryota > Metazoa > Chordata > Mammalia > Rodentia > Octodontidae > Octodon > Octodon degus. The sequence goes on along the minus strand of NW_004524695.1, from coordinate 6,551,539 downwards.
ACCAAATAGATAAATAAATAAATAAATAAATAACTTTGAAAAAAAAAAAAAAAGAACACGTGGGATCCAGGCAGAGTAGCACATACCTGAAATCCCAGCACTCAATACGGTGAGGCAGGAGGATTGATGTAAGTTCAAGGCCAGCTGGGGTTACATACTGAGTTTAAATCCAGGCTAAACTACACAGCAATGCCTTGTCTCAAAAAAAAAAAAGTCCATTTAAGATAGATAAAATACCTAAATAGAAAATCTAAAGCTATGAAATATCTACAAGAAATCATAGAGGAAACACTCCGAGACACTGACATAGGCAATTATTTTTTATGGAATCCCAAAGGCTAAAGCAGCACTTATAACAATAGGCAAATGGGATTATATTACGCTCAGACAAAACCTTCTGCACAGCAAGGGAAATATCAGCAAAGATAACCTACAAACTAAAAAAATATATTTATAAATTATTCATCTGACAAAGGATTATTATCTGCAATATATAGTAAAAGGAGCTCAAAACTTTGAACAGAAAATAACCCCAGATAGCTTAATTTTTAAATGAGTTGAAGATCTGAATAGAAACTTCTCTAAAGCAGACCTGCCAAGAAGCAACAGGTATAAGACAAAGATGCTCGATCTCACACTAATCAGAAATGCAAATTTGAATCGCCATAGGATGTCATCACATCCCAGCGAGAATGGTGGCCACGAAATACAAATAAAAGGCAGTGACATTGCCAACAAAGGGAAACAACTGTACTGATGGTGAGGATGGATTTGGTATAACCACTCTAGGAAATGATATAGAAGATCCTTGAGAAACTAAAAATAGACTTACCATACAATCTCTCTATCCTGGGCATACATTTGAAAAAGATGAAGCTAGTCTCCCAAAGAGCTACCCATAAGACTGTGTTCATACACTGCAGCTCCAGCAGACCTAGCGCCCTGCAGTAGAGGAACAGATGAAGCACGCATGGGGCAGACACTCACGCAGCAGCATTGACAGCCTCAGCAAATAAAATCCTGTCATTTGCAGCAACATACATGGAATTGGAGCCAATTACGTTACATGAAATAAGCCAGGCACAGAAAGATGAACACCACAGGTTCTCCCCGCTTGGGGAGACTCGAAAGTCTATCTCTGAGTGGAACAGGCTGCACTCGTGGTCCCCAAGTTCTGGGAATGGTGGTGCACGAGTGACAGGTGAAGTTCAAGAGAGGGCTGGGGAGATGGCTCAGTAGAATAAGTGCTTGCCTGACAAGAGCAAGGGTCTGAGTTCAATCCCTGGTTCTGCAAAAAAAAAAAAAAAAAAAGAAAAAAAAAAAAGAAAAAGAAAAAGAAAAAAGAAAGGGCACCAAAGCAGAGTTATGAAAGGAAATTAGTTCTGGTTTTTGTTTGTTTGTTTGTTTGTTATGGCACAGTAGGTAACTATTGGTTAAACAATTTTAAAATGACTAGAAGAATACAAAATTCCTACGAATTGAAAATCATCAACACCTGGAGGGATAGAAGTGTCTACCACACTGATTTGATGATTATATACTATGTACATGTGTTACATTATTATAATGTACAAATATTATGTCCTGATTAAGTTCTGATTACTGAATTAGGTATAATAGTAATGACATAAATTGTCACTAAAAAATGATAACATTAACAAAAGCAAACCCAAAGGTTGGGGAGATAGCTCAGTGGTCCAAGTGCCTGCCTAGCAAGCTCAAGAACCCTGGTTCAGTCCCTGGTGCTGCATGCTGTGCCGGCCCTGGAATCCTGGGCAGGCAGGCACACGCCTGTAATCCCAGAGCTGAGGATACTGAGACAGGAGGATCACTGCAAGTCTTAGCTCCATAGTAAGACCCTGTACCAAATAAATAAATGAATAAAACATTTTTTGGAAAAAAAAAAAAAAAGCTCTTGCTACCTGCTTTTACTGCAAAAGGATTGGGTACAAGTAAAGTCTAAGAGAAAGTTTTTTTTTTTTTTTTTTTTTTTTTAATTTATAAGGGAAAGTTCAGTTTCATTGAAAAGTGAACTCTGAAACATGAAGTTTGCCCTAAAACACATCAAATAAATTTTCTGTAATTTCTAAATCTAAAAGGCAAGTCCATCGCCTGGCTATATTTCTAAGAGATTATATTTAGCCCCTTCTCCTTCCTTTCTGACCTTCAGGAGAAAGAGAAAAATTAATTTAAGAGGCTCATAGGGCTGGTCAGAATGGGGCATGTGGCTAGAAGGTGCCAAGTCACAGGTCCTCCCCTTTCTAGATATTTCCCATCTTGCAATGCTTTGTGATCAGATGTGGGCGCCCCAGACACTGCATTCCAGTTGTAGCCGGGAGTCATTTCTCAGCCAGCTTAACTTCCATAGCAGGTAATTTCAATCCATCACAAGCATCAACTTGACAAGGACTTGTTATCTTATTTTAATTCTTCTTTTGAGTCATTTTCCCTCCCCTTTCAGGAAACGCTGGGGGGAAGATGGGCAGTTTGAATCTTATCATGCTGTGGACCTGATAATTTTTTGCTTAATAATAACTTCATTTAACTACATACATACCTTAAGTAATGAAATGTGTTTGTGAAACTCTTTATCTTAACCAAAGAAAGAGAAAAAGTTACCGGTTTCTGATGGGAAGTCGCCAACCTCTGTCACACTGTTGTCTGTGCTGTTCTGAACAGCTGACAGCTTCTGTTAATTCAGTTTCACTCCCCAGTTCAACTTCCCTTACAGAAAGCTGGACTGATTTTTGAAGAACAGCAAGTAATATCTGATGTGGCAGCGACGGGCAACTCTGACATCGAGCTTGGCTGTGGCTATTACCCAAGATTCTTCACTTCTCCTTGAGAAGCAATTACAATTTCACAGGCTGGAATTAAAATTCCCTGCGGTATGCAATAGAGCAGCTGACACTGTCAAAGTGATTTCAAGCTGCTAATCTCTTGCTGGGGTATGAGTGAAAATAGAGTTCCTCTTTGTGGAAACGGAGGTCTGACAACTCTAAAACTCGGCATCTTTGATATGTTTTAATTTGCACTGAGGTCAGCCAGCACTGCCTCACTTGTTACAGCACCAGTTGGTGGAAGACGGGGGTGTTCTGGTAAAGACGAAGCTTGGGGTGGGGGGAAGCAGAAGTGTTCAGGCTGGGAGTGGAAACGATGAGGTGGCTCTGGTATGAACCACACTGAAGACACAAGGAAAGGGAGAGCAGCATCTCATCTGTCTGCAGGACGCAGGACAAATGCTCCTTGCCAAGAGGAACTCCAGAGCATGGGTCTTCCTGCAGTTCCACTTCTCAAAATTGGGCTGCCTCCTCCCACTCCACAGGGAGAATCCAGAGAGGCAGTGCTCCTAGCTAAGCTTGGAGCTCTGAGCCTGAGACCTCTGCTCAGATCCTGGCTTCTTCTCTGATGGCGGGAGCTCTCGCTGTGAAGTCCCAGTTCCCTGGGACCCGCTTCCTCTTCTGCAAACTGAGCTCACAGATCCATGTTCTGCAGGCTTGTGCTGGATCAGGCATAAAGATGCTCCTCGCGGAGCAGTGGTCCATACCTAGGAGTCTGCCTCATACGAGCTCTCCCACACACAGACTTCTGCCATCACCAGTTAGCATCAGAAGATGTCCTCAGTAGTTTGCTTTGACACTTGAAATTTATTTGAAAGGAAAGCTTTACATCACGGATGGCATTTTTTCAAATTGATGTTTTTCTTTCAAAAGAAGGCCTAACATTTTCCCACCAAAGCTTTATGTCCTTCCGTGGAATGACAAGAACTGTCTCTACTATATCACAAAAGCATCATGTAATGAAGATGTTATCTATAAGCTAAAGTTCTAAGCTTTCCCCAGAGTAGGAATGTCCATAGTCCTGGGATGAATGAGGATATAAATGAAGTCTAAACTGCTACAGCAGCTTTTCTGTGGGGCCCATGATGTGATTTTAGGGTGCATCCCAGCCGCACATACACCCACTGCATCAGTGGGGCACAGCCTCTTGGTGAGCAGGTTAGCACCTTCTCAGTCAGCATGACCACCGCCTGCCCCCAGAATGAATTCAGGGAAAGTATGAAAAGGATTGGAAATACTTATGGCATAGAATAAGCATTAGGTTTAGGAGAAGAATACTAGAATTGCTCTGCAAGATGGCAAAGTCAAGAGAGTTACTGAGATTGAGAGACAGGACACAGTCCTTTGATACACTTTCCACATGGAATTATCACTAGCCTAGCAGGCAGTGTCTTAGGCCGGAAGTTTTGATGAATACAAGAGTAAGATGCCTTCTGTTTTTCAAAATTTTATTCCACTTTGGGCTGACTTTTTATCAAGCATCAGCTACACTCTGCCATTGAAAGAGGGCTTATTGATATTAGGGAAGGCATTTGTGCTGACAGCTTTCATGCCTCCCCTTCCTCTACCACCTGACAGATATAATTGTTAAGTGGAATAATGGTGTCAGTGATAATCTATAATGCATTCAAATTCAGTCTCATTCTGTGGATTTAATTTAATTAAGCCTCAACATAAGTTTTTCCTGAATAAGGGCTATAGGCCTGATTTAATATAATCTCATTAAAAAATCTTCCTCCAAGGAATCGAAATAGTGAATGTGGATAAAATGTTTCTTACAAAATCCAGTGCTCTGTAACTGTGACAGGTCATCATATCCCATTTCCACTGGCTGGAGCAACAGTGATGTGCACAGCTGCAGTTCACAAGTTTGCAAGGTATCAACTTTTATATTTTTTAAATTATTTATTTTTTGTGGGAACCAGGGTTTGAACTGGGGCCCTTGTGCTTGACAAGCAAGCACTTATTCTACTGAGCCATCTCCCTGGCCCCCAATTTTCATTTTTAAATTTAGGCAAAATACCTAACATGAACCTATTTTATGGGTGAACATTTCATTCTGTGCATTTTTGATGCTGTAAAATACCACCTCCATCTATTTCCAAATTTTTTATCACCCAAGACAGCAGCCCCATGCCCCTTAAGCCCTACTTCATTACTTCATCCATCCCTACTCTCTATTCTAATTTGGCTCCATGATTTGGCCCATTCTAGACACCTCACCTAAGCAGAATTATACAAAGTATATCCTTCTCAGCCAACATTTTGGCCCTAGCCTTTCAAGGTAAGTGAGGACTCAGGACATAGGTGAACCTGTACTGTACCATCTTGAAACTCAATTGTGTCCCAAATTTACTGATCAAGGAGATTATGGGGCTACAGAAGAAAGTGATCAATGATGTAGAGTGTGCCTAAGGAGAATCACATGGAGAGAAAACATTCTCTCAGGCTTTCAGAGAGAGCAAACTGGTCAAGCAATGACCAGGACTCATCCACATGACTGACACTGACAAAGGATCTACAAACTGTGGTACAGGATTTCAGAATAAATCCTGAGGGGATTTCACTGACCTTATCAGATACAAAAGTTACATTTCTTGTTATATAGGTCTTGCTTTATCTTGGTCTTAACCATCTAGAAGAAAAGTATAAAAATGAGGTATAAAAAGTAAAGCCATAGTAATATGTGAGCTGTAAAAGGCTCAAGTCAACAACTTCTGACATTGCCAGTCCTATGAATAACCCACTACAATTATGGACTGCTGGACTATCTTGGATTATTTTGCTGAATTCACACACCTACAATATTTAAATGGCAATGGAATCCTCATCTCTGACAAAACTAGAGAGAAAAAGGGGATACAAATGAAGGACCATTTTGTATCTGCATATACAAAATAGTTAGGATAGATATACAGCTACTTTTTCTTAATTCAATGAGAAGAAAGATTTGTACTAATACTTTTTGGACAGAATATCATGTCTGCATTTTGTACTATGAGTAACCACTACAAAGACAACAATATGCAATGTATTATTTATTGAAACTATTCTACTATTAATATTGAAACTGTCTCATTGCTATTTGTTTCTCAATAAAATTAATTTAAAAAAGAAAAGGCTACTATCACATGACCACATGAAAGTTTGAGAGGACAACCAGATACAAACCATAACATTCTGTCCCTGGACCCACAAAGACTCATGTGCTTTCCCTTATGCAAAAGGCATTTAGTGTATCTCCAAAAGTTGTCAAAATTCTAACAGTTTCAACATTGCTGAAATATCCAAGTCCAAGTTTCCTCTGAGATGTAAGGCAAACTTTGAACTGTAATCCCCTATACAAATTAAAATGAAGTTAAACACTTCCAACATTCAATGGCATAGAGTAGCATTTCTACTCCAAAACATACAAAAAAGGGAATAGAGAGGAATGGGCCCAGTGAAAATCCTAATTCCAGCAGGGCAAACATTAAGTCCTATAGTTCCGTGTGCAATATCTGAAGCAATGTATGGCAAGTTGTGAGTTCCTTGGTTGGGCTTGGGTGGCTCTGGCATTATGGGACCTCTGATAGTAGGAGCTCCCACAATATCTCTCTTAGGCCTGCTTTGCTCCCACCTTGCAGCTTTCCTTAGGTGATCTATGTTCCTAACTTTCCCAAACTTTGGTGGTACTAAATTCAAACATTGTTCTCTGAGGAACATACTACGTGGCCTGCCAGGATTTCTCATGAAATCTCTGAAGGAATCTTCTTGACTCCACTTTTGGTACCAAATTACGTTTTAGTTACATTTTGCACATCTGAAACAAAATATCTAACATCCAAAGTTTAAAGTGGAAAGGTATATTTAGCTCACAGTTTATAGACGTTTTAGTCCACATTCTACTGGGTGCAAGGCAGGGTAGCACATGGCAAAAGTGTACCCATTTATCACGACTGAAGACAACAAAAGCAATAAGAAGCAAAGAAGCAAGCCTCTTTTCCTCACTTATACTGTACACAGGATACTGGACCTAGGGAAGGTGAAGCATTCACACATTAGACAATAAATTAATCACAAACTTTAGATCTGAAAAGCCCATCTCCCATGAGAACATGAGGCTTTGGGAAATACATCTGTTACAAGCCATTACAAAACAATTTTTATTGCTTTTTATATGTTGTGAAAAAAATGTTAAGCACTTCTTTTTGCTATCTAGTTGTCTCATCACCATTTGTTGAAAAAAAAATCTTTTCCTTGTTTTCGTATCAAGTTAATTCTGGTCTCATGGAATAAATTAAGAAAGATTTTTTTATCTCCCATATTACCTGGAAGAACATGTGATTCTTCGTATTCATCCTTTAACATTTGTATGAACTAATCAATGAGGCCACTTAGGCATGATTTTCTTTGGGAGAAATGTTTTGTGCTGCTAATTAAATTTCTTCATTTCTAAAATGTTCAGATTTTTTTCACATCCTCCTGAATAACTTTCTTCATCTTTATAAAAATTTGTCCATTTTATCTAGGTTATATTAGTTTTTGGTTAACAGTTGTTCATGGTGTTCTCTTTTTGTATTCTTTAATTTTTAGGGGAGTGTGGTTATGTTAGACTTTCTTATCATTTCCGTAATCTGAGCTATCTCTTATTTTAATGATCTTTACTTAATCAAATAAAAAATATAAAACTTTGATCTTTTTAAAGAATCAATGTTTGTTTTTATTGATTTCTCTCTTGTTTTTATAACCTCAGTATCATCTACTTGGATTTTACCCAATTTCATTTCCTTTGTTTGCTTTACATTTAGTATGTTCTTCCTAATTTTTAAGGTAATGTGTTTTTGAGTTGAAACCATTTTTCTTTTTAAAACACAGGCATATTACAAAATTTTTCTTTTAACAGTGCTTTGGTTGTGCATAGGGTGTTTTATTTCTCTAAGTATTTTGTCATTTCCCTTGTGATATTTTTGTTTTTTCATTGACTATTTAGAAATGCTTCTACAATTTTCACATAATTGTGAAATTCTCAATTGTGCATGTATTACTCATTTCTAAATTTCATTCCATTGTTTCTATAGAACACATTTTGGAGCATTCCAATACTGAAAAATTTCCTGAGAGCTCTTTTATGGTCTAGCATGAGTATTACTCTGAATAAAGCTATATGTGTTCTTCAGAAGAATGTGTATTTTGCTACTATGCATATTACATTCTATAGATAAGTTTGGCTTAGTTTATTCATTATGTTGGTAAAGTTTTACACTTTTTTGTTGATCAAATCTTCAAAAAAATTGGTATTCCATTTTTTTTTCCTTTCAGTTTAGTTTTCGCTTTGTGTACTTTGGACTGTCTTAGTATTATATATCTATTTGCAATTGTTATGGCTTCCAGACAAATTTACCCACTTATCATTATGAAATAGACACAGGACTGCATGGGATAGCTTGTGCTTAACATTCGTAAGATACAGGGCTTGACCCTTAGAATAACAAACTAACTAAACTTTGTCTCCAGAAATAGTTCCTTGTATTAAAATCTACTTTTCAAACAGTAATATAGCTAGTTCAGTTTTGATTAGTGTTTTCATGATATATATTCTTTATCTTTTACCATAAATTTGTTTCTGGGGAAAAAACCCCAAGTATGTCCTTCTGTGTCAGGCTCATTTCACCTGGCATAGTGTTTGCAAGGTTCATCCATGCCGTAGCATAGATCAGAACTTCGTAATTGTTTTGGCGGAAGAATATACTGCTGTATGTATAACCATATTTTGTTTATCCATTCAAGTGTTGATGGACATTTGGCGTGCTTCCACCTATGACTGTTAGGAAGAGTGTGGTACGAACAGGCATGTGTATGTATTTGAGACCATGCTTGGAATTATGTTGTATGTACAGCTCTAGGAGTGGAATTTCTAGATGACATAATAAGCCCATATTTAACTTTTTAAGCAGCCATCAAATAATTTTTCTATAGTCCTAACTTCAGCAACTAATTTATGTTTTGCCATTTGTGCTTACTGATTCACTATAGAAATTCTCAAATATTAAAATTTGAGAGTACAACAAACCACATTACTCATCCACTCATCTTCAGTAGCCATAAACTTTCTTTTTAAACATTTCTTTATTTTTTAAATTTTATTTTATTTCATATTGAAGAGTAAAAACAGAAGCAAAAAATAGAAAAAAGACAAACAATGCATATAATAATGCATATGTTACAGACTTTCAAAACAGGAAGAGCTAATTAAGAATGGTTGTGATATTATCTATTTTTATCATCAAATCTGTTGCACAGATTAATGGATATAGTTATGCAAGATTGGGGAAATAATTGAATATTGGTGCTTGTTTTCAAGAAATCTTAATTTTTGTATTTTTTGTTTTAATATATTTTAAAGAGTATAATAATTGACAAGGCATTAGAAATGGTACACATTTAGAAGATCAAGATGAGAGATATTCAACCATGGGTTTTGGATTACACATTGATGTCCTTGATGTAGTTGCTCAGATCACAGATATCAGCATACAGTTAGTCAAGGTGAAAATTCTAAACATTAACTGCTATTTTCAAAATACTGATAGAAATTATGAGTACAATCATTTCAGCCATCTGTATAAATACTTACATGTTTTTCCCTCCATCCTGTTTTCTATCTTTTCTCCTCTCATCTTCCTTGTTTAATCCTTAAGTTCACTTCCTTTCCATTTTGCTATGTCTATTATAGCTTTCAGGTATTCTTTCAAGTTCTTGCACTAGGGAGACAATGAAATATTTACGCATGTGGGTATGATTTAGTTCATTTATGAATACAGCCTTTAGTTGCATTCACTTACTTATCTTTGAGTTTCTCTTTATAGGTGAGTAGTATTCCATTGTATAAAAATACCACATATTTTTCATCTATTCCTCAAATGATAGGTATTTTGCTTGTTTTCAAGATTTGGCTATAACAAATTGTGCTGCTATAATCACGGGTGCACATATATAACTATGATATGATGTTTTCAGTGCTTTTGAGAAAATACCCAGAAGGGGGATAGCTGGATTGAATAGGATTTCCAGTCCTAGATTTTAAGAAGTCTCCACACTGATTTTCATAGTGATTGTGCCAGTCTACATTCCCACCAGCATGGGAGAAGGGTTCCTTTTACCCACAGCCTCTCCAACATTTGTTATTAGTTTATTTATTTATTTATTTGTATTTTTTAGGGAAGGGTCTACAGGGTATTCAGGGTTTCACTACTAGATTGGACTCATAGTAATCTACTTGTCTACAGCCTCTCAAGAGCTGGGAATACAGGTGCATGCCACCACTCCCAGTCTCAATTGCTGTCTCAGCACACCTTGGGAGTGGGGCCAGCACGGCAATTGATTTCTTTATAATAGCCATTCTTTCTGGGGTGAGATGGTATCTCAGTGTTGTTTTAATTGCATTTCCCAAATGGCCAGTGCTGCAAAATATTTTTTCATGCATTTATTTACCATTTGTATTTCTTCCTCTGAGAAGTATGTATTCATCTCAGGTGCCGATTCTTGGATTGGGTCCTTAAATTTTGGATGGCTGAATATTTTTAGTTCTTTATATAATTTAGATAGAAGTCCTTTGAGTGATTGTTGGTTATGATTTTTCCCCCAATTTGTGATTTGTTTTGACATGTAGAAGCTTCACAATAAGATGAGATCCCAGTTGAGTATTTCCTGTGGAATTTTGTTTTGGTTCATGAACTTTCTGCCTACTCGTATGTTTTCAAGATTTCCACCAGGAAATCTTTTAGGAGATTTAGTATTTCTGTTTTAATGTTTAGATTGTTAATCCATTTTGACTTTAGTTTAGTGCACAGTGATAGTCCCTGGTCTAGTTTTAGTTTTTGGCATGTTGAGAGCCAGTTTTTCCAGCACCATTTGTTAAAGAGGCTATCTTTCTTCCAGTAAACATATTTGGCCCCTTTGTCAAAGATAAGGTGACTGAGTGTGTTTTTAGTTGGATTTGCATCTTGTATTCTGGTCCCTTGATCTGTGCATCTATTTTTAGGTCACTAACATGCTGATTTTTTTCACAGTATCTTGTAGTATAATTCCAAGTCAGGGATTGTATTGCCTCCTGCCTTGCCTTTGTTGCCCAAGATTGCCTTTGCTATTCTAAGTCTTTTCTGGTTCCGAATAAATTTTAAGAATGTTTTCTCTAGATCTGTGAGGTATGTTGATGACATTTTGATAGGGATTGCATTAAATCTGCATAAAAATTTTGGGAGTATAGCCATCTTCACAATGTTGGTTTTTCCTGTCCAGGAACAAAGAATATCTTTCCATTTTCTGAAATCCTCTTCGATCTCTTTTTTTTAGAGGTTTGTATTTTTCATTGTATAGATCTTTTACTTATGTTGTTAGTAGCCATCAGCTATCACATCTGTCCTGTCTGTTTCCTCTCAAACCACTGTTCCACTTTTTAATTTTTGTGCTTACATCTTTTCTCTTCTGGTGCATGGAATGGGACTCACAACCTCACACTTGCCAGGCAGGAGCTGTGCCACTGAGCTATATTCCTGGATAAGTCACTTTTTAATTTTTCCCAAAGTATTTTAAAATTCCAAGTGTCATGTAACTTCTATTCCCTGAAAAGCCTTTGTACACTAAAATGGGAAGCAGCATCTATGTACATAATCACCATAGCAAAATGAACTATATTTCCTTAGTATCTCTCAATGCATAGTTCATATTTACATTTCCTTGGTAGTCTAAAAATACTGTCTTAATTACCTTTCTCATTGCTCAGACAAAATACCCAACCATCAAAGCTAAAGAAGGAAGGGTCTACTTTAGCTTATAGTTTTTAGCAGTTTCAGTCTGTAAGTGGCTAGCCTCAAGTTAGGGAAGCAGGGTAGAGAGGCATAGCAGAGGAGAAATAGTCCATGGCAGGTAGGTAGGAGGTAGTAAAACAGCAAGTTTGTCTTTTACTTTTTAAGCAATCCATGCTGAGAGCCTATTGGTTGGTGTCACACAGTAGCCATGCCCAGAATTCTGCTAAACCAATCAGTAGACTAATTTAGTTATCAAATAATGTTAGTTCATGTACATACATGCTAGATCCAGCCACCTAGGAAAAGTCTCACCTATGACCACATAAGAGCTAGGGGAGATGGTTAGATGCAAGCCGTTACACTGTTTTGCCTTTGATTTGTTTGAATTAGGATCCAGATAAGGTCTGTTTTATTTGAATGGTTTATAACTGAAGGACCTTCTGTCCTTCCCTTCTTTGTGCAGGAGATTAAACTTAATGTAGGTCGTCTGGGTCTGCAGTGAGTTAGACACAAGTTCATACCTTGTGCATGCTAAGGACATGTTTTACCATGTTCTGCTGAATTACGCTGCCATACCTGGAGTGTCCTTTAATTAGACTTTAATCTTTCCCTTTAACTATGCTATTTTCTTGGGGAAAAAAAATCCAGGTCATGTATCTTGTAGAACAAAGGGGCTAATTTTTACTTCATGGTATCGTTGATATATTTTTTAAAGTAAATATTTTATTTTGGCCATAGTGAAATAGTCAGTTCTGATATTGTCACTCTCAAACTTCAACATATACCATAAAATATCACTGAAGATACTTTTTTTAATGTGAACATTCCTGACCCCTGGTGCTCCTTATCTTCTCAGCTCCAGAGAATCTGACTGAGGAGCTCTAGGTCGTAGCCCATAAATCTGTATCTTTAGCAAAGTACTAAGGTGCTTTGTAGGTAGACAGTCTTAACAACAAGGTTGGAAGCACAACCTTTGTGGTGATGGAGGGTTTTTTATTTTTCTTCATTTATTCATGTATTGTAAATGTGTTACTCTTCCTTTCTGAATAAAAGACAGATATACAAGGAACATTTGGATATCACAGATTGCACATTAGACAGGAATTTTCCAGGCCTTTTACATTACCATCAAAGCAGGTATTGGATCCTAAAATATAGTACAAAAGTCCACAATTTAGTGTTAGCCAGTATCTTCCATTTACTTCTGTTGCTGTACAAAAGTTGGCCATGACTAGGGCTTAACAAGTTAATAACAGGATAAAAAATATACATCACGCTGACACAAAAAGTCAGCAGAGTTAGTGGTCATGCAACAAGTAACCAAACTTGCTGAAATTAAAAATTCTTTCTAGAAACAGTTTTAACAGCATAAATATTTTATACGGTTCATTTACCAGAACAAAATGTATTTAAATGATAAGAAGCAAAAATAAGTCTACCAGCTTTATACATAAGAAAGTGCAAAGTAGCTTATCTAGAATGTTTGCTATTACCCAGATGGATGGCTGCCATGGGCAACTGTTCTCTTCCTTGGAAGCATGACCTTACACTTGCACATCACACACACACACACACACACACACACACACACACGTGTGTGTGTGTGTGAGTCCATGGGTGAGCGCATGGTGATGGGGTGGATGATAGGCCCCGTGGTCAGGCAGGAGCCCTGGGAGGCCTCTCACAGAGAGAGGACAGAACACAGAAAGAGATCAGCTCTGGGTGTGAGTGTACCTGGGTGTGAATCTGTGGTTCCTGTATCAGAAGCAAAAAGAGGAGAAACCCGACTGCATGAGGCAGTTGCCCACAGCACCAGCTGTCAGAGGAAACATGATCTGCAAGAGTTTTTGTTTTCACCTTCTAATTCTGGAAGTGGGTTGCAAAGTTTGAAAGTGGTCATCCCAGTGATGAGAGTTTTAACAGATCACCTTTGCTATATGCCTAGAATCCCACTGGAAAGAGTAGCCCAGTAGACCATGTAACAGCAGCTATCACCTTCTCCACAATTTGGCTAGCTTTGGCCAGTTCAGCTAAGGACCATCCTAAGGGTACATTACACAGGGAGAACCCCACCGACTCTGGAATGAAGACCTTCTATGGGAAGAAGTCAGTAGGCACAAACCACACTTAGGAGGTAGGAGTCATTCTCTGCCTACCTGAGAGCCGTGTGTTTGCTCTTGTTCAAATTGTTCCAACCTTGGTCACCAGGGATCTTTCTGTGGCTTCTGTATCATATCCCTTTGGTATATATCCATCAACAGGGTTATTTGTTTTGTTTTAATTTGACCACTTCCTTACTTCCTAGCACTACAATGTATCCCAGGCTTATTTTATGTATTTCCTGTCTCTGGCAGAGCCAGCCATTTTCTCAAGGAGTCCTCATTCCTTTTGTTAGAGAGTGGTTTTAGACACCAAGATCTGGGTATGTTTGTTCCTTTTAGGGTGTCATTTCTTTTAGGCCCTCCAAGCTGATAGAATGAAGAAATATGTGTATAAAACTGTATACACACATGTAAGAACACTTCTATATGTAATCTCCTGGCTCTACATTAAGTCAAATATGATTTGTTTTGGTCTCCAATTCTAAACTATTACCACATGTACAACTCTAGCTTCCCCTGCTTATCTGTAAACCTCTACTCTGCAAGAAACTGCCTTGTCCCATCTGCTAATTGACTTATTCAGTTCCAGGGTGAGCTGATGGCTGTATCAGAGGTGCTGACCTGTAGCCCGCTTTTACCAGCTAGAGTAGAGTTCTCCACTTCCTTTGACCTTTGGTCTTAGGGATTCTACTTGTTTCCAAAACTACTTTTAGGGGGCCTGGCCCTAGCTCAGTCCTTTAAGTGGCTGCTTCCACAAAGCTGTCAGCCTCAGGTTGCTGGAGTTCGAACCTCACAACTCTCAGCTGGCCAAAAGTGCCCTGAAGGCATTCAAGGAACAAACAACAACAACAACAAACCCTTATTCCAAAACTACTTTTAGCAGCTTTTTCTGCCAACTTATTGGGTGATGTCATTTCAAACATTTAGAAAGCATTTAGATTCTTTGGACATGTTTTACATTCCATCCCGACATCTGGAATGGGTTTTCAAATTTACATACATGAGGTTTAGTTGTTGTGTAAACCTACAGAAAGATAAACTCTATCTTTGCATATGTTTTTTTTTTTAAATGTGCAGAGTCTTATTTTCACCATTTTACACAGAACATTTTCACTGCAGCAAGGACAGTTACTATTATCAGAGTTTTTTAAAAAATTATTTATTTATGTATGTGATACGGGGTCTCACTACACAGCTCAGACTTACAGTGATCCTCCTGTCTCAGCCTCCCCAGCACTTCAATTACTGGCGTGCACCACCACATCCAGTTTCAGTGGCCAGCATGGCATGGTGCCTGCTTAGCATGCGGTATGGGGATCATACCCAGGTCCTCATACTTGCCAGGCAAGCGCTTAGACCGCCGAACTATCTCCCTGGCCCTACCCGGGTTTTCTTTGGTTTTTTCTGTTATTTTGTTTGTTTGTTTTTTAATGTAGCCATTCGAATAGTTGCATAGCAGGTGTACAGTGCTGCATCACCAGGGCATGAGGACATTTCCTCTGAAAAGAACCCAACAGGGCTTGTATCCTGTTTTATAGAGAAAATAAAGATTCATGAGCTCTGCAATCTGAAGCGATATGAAAGTGACCCTTGGTGGTGTTCCTCTTCCCTCACGCCCCACATGCACAAGCAGCATAAGGATCCAGTTCTCATAGCTAAGGAACACTTATTACTGAAATGGTCAGAGAAATGGCACACATTTAGTATAAAAGTGTCCAAAGATACTGTGTTAGGAAAAATTAGAGTGACCCATGTTAGAGAAGATTCCTATATTGCTGACCACAGTAAATCTCGGAAGCCCCCAGTGGGCGCTGCAGCTTGTCCAGCGGGCAATGTCCACTACACGTGTCTGCTGCGGTGACAACACAACATGGAGACAGATGCTGGGGGCCGCAGAGCTGCTCTGCAGACAGCTCCGGTGTTTCAGGCCCCCTCGCTGTCGTGTCTGTGTCTCACACGCTCTGAGCAGCTGGAGTGTAACTCGTCCCATCACTTGCCCAGCAAGTGAAAAAGGTGAAAAGCAGAAAAAGAAGAAAGCTTGCAGAGCACAAAGTCCTTCAAGAGAAATAGCATCGATCAAAGCGCACAGGCCATCCCGGGAGTCCAGGGAGAGCTCTGCAGCAAGGCACTTCTCAGTGGCGCTGCTGAGCAGCTCAGGCTTCAGGAAAAACCACGCACGGAGGCCTGGAATTTGCTGGGCTCTGCCGCATACCATGGCCAGGCTTCTGCCCCCAATAGGTGAGTCACTTGTGTGTCCCTCAGACAGCACTTTACTTAGTATGACTATGTAATTTTCTTACATCTTATTATAGAAGCGAAATATGAGGTTGAAATAGGGACTCACAGTTATTATTTCAAAGAAAACTAAATTGAGTGCTTTGAAGACACAGAGTTTAGTTACTAACAGAAATGGTTAGCTGTGCAGCAGGAAAAATCTATGCAAGGGCAAAAGGATCTTGTGCGCTGATTTTTTCACAACTGACCAAATTCTCACTCCTCTTTAGAGAAACACAATTTTGAATTGAAGGCGTTGCTTTTGGATGTGGTCTATACACAGAGGATGACCCAAGACCAGATGGTAGGGCTCATGTTCTGCAGAGGTAGGAAAAGAAATGGACATTCAGGTTTTTAACGACTGTTTTTAATGTCTCCGTGTATTTCAGCCAGCCAAACTAATCAAGTGTTAGAAACAGTATTATTAGTCTACATATCTCAGAATAGACATCATTCCCAGCTCTGATTCAGCTGAAGAAGAAATTTTGTGTTCAAAATGTATGAAAACCTGAGTGTGGCAATAGTCCGCAGTGTTGCTTTTGCTTCTACAAACAGGTTTACCACACACAAGCTGTACCTGGCCTGTTACTGCTTTTAGTTCACCCCCTACTTGTTCCACAACCTCACAAAAGACCCCCATCCTACCAGATAAAGGGTATAAGGTAACTTCCTGACTAGCTTGAGGCTCAGAGTTTGGAATACAGAGCTCCTCTGTGCCTGCTGGTGGAATAAAGCTTGGTTGCCTCTACTTCTCCGAGTGCACTTGGGTTCTTCACCTTTGGTAAACTCAAAATTGCTGTAACACAGTGGTACTTTAAGATGCCTACAACTTCCACATTCAATAAAATGACCAAACTCAATTTCCACAGCCTTGTGGGAGGCAGGGGTGGCTGGGGGTACAGAGCCTGCTCCCAGCATGGCAGTCTTGCTTTATCCAGAGTGCTATACTGCAAAATTCCCAGTGGATGCCTGAACCCTTGGACAGTCCCAAACCCTGTGCATGTGCCCTGCAGTGTGGCTCCTCAGTGGCAGAGTTCATCTGTCCTCTGGAGTTTTGTGCCCAGGTTCCTCCTCTGTATCACTACTCTTGTACTTCAGAGCCAGGATGAAGTGAAATAAGGGTCACTTGAACACAAGGACTATGATATGTGATATGCCTGGCCATTAATCTGACAGAAGGGGGCTACTTAGCGGCTAGGGGATGGGTTTTGTAGGCAGAATAATTGTTCCAGACAGAGGGATGATTCATGTCCCAGGCAGGGTGGAATGGATAGTGTGAGATTTTATTGTGCTGTTCAGACCAGTATGCAATTGAAACCTGGCTTATTTCTATTATTTTCCTTTTAATATTTTTAAGCCATTGTTGACCATAGGGAAGGAGGGACCTTTGTCTTCCCCAAAGTGATGTACTAATATGTCGTTTTGTCATTTTTGCACATGTTGGTGTAAAGTAGATCAAAAAGCAGTAGCAGATGCTTAGCCAACATCTGCTGAGGAAGTTAGCAGAATAATTTTGACTCTAATTATCTATTAAAATAAATTCTATGTAATAGGTGAGTTTGCCAATGAATGTGAACGGGTGATTTATTTGGGACATTGATATATAGTCAATGTTCTCTTCTGGGTGTTTGGAACTAGCAATTATAAATGTAGTGGCTTTGAAGGTTTGTGCTTTGGTCTCTATTCCTAATAAAGGAAACATTGGCACTGTAATACATAGTTGTGCAACCAATTCTTTGGAGTACCATAAACCACTTATTATTATAAAGCTATAGTGCTTATTTCTTAGGAGCTAATATTCTTAATTTGTGGAAATCATTGCTCCATCCAAAATTGCTCAAATAATTTACTTAATAAATACTAATCTTAAAATCCATCTTCTGTGAATGAATGTAATATTTGAACTTTAAAATAGCCCTGGGAATAATTTTCTAATTACTGATAGAAATTTGCTTTCGATGCCTGATTCATTTCTCTGAGCAGAACATTTAATCTGATAAATCTTTCAAGTTAATCAGAATCCCTAAGTTTCTTTAAACATCAATGTTTATAGTTATCAATGAGTAATCCTAAATTGATATTTGGCATTATTGTGCAACTATGGATTTAAAAGAAGAATAATCTGTTCTTTCACTCATTCATTAATTCTCCTACCTATTCCAGAGAGTCAGAATTTCTTGGGTCTTTTGGTCCTCTCATTACCATTGCTGGCTGTTGTAGTTAAGGTTTATAGGGGAAAAGATTTAATAGAGGACACATAACTTATAGAAATAATTTGTGACATTCACCCAAAGACTCAAATGCAAAAGAGTACAGGAGATCTGCCCGTACACTAGAGACCTAAAGAAAGCAGCTGAGGGCCTGGATCCCATGGCAATGTCATGCACAAATCCAGCTGAAGATCTACAGCCATGACGATGTCCAACTGGAGGCCTTAGAGCCCGCGACAATGTCTCATGCAACTCTGTACCAAGAATCTGCACTGGGAAGCCCAATGGTCAGCAGTGGACACTAGGAAGCCTGTACCAGAGGAATGAAGGACCTGTGCCAGCAGGCTGAGGGATCTGCACTGGAGCCAGGAAGTGATGTTCATGGTAAGGACCAGAGCCCCGCAAAGAGAACCACAGCCATCCTCAGTGACAGTGAGGACTCAAGCTCCTCTGATGATGAGAACAGCTGAGTTCGTATCAGGAAAGCCAGCAGGACAACTTTCTCTAGGAGATTCAACAGCGCACCATCTTTCCCTCCAGTTCTTTTGTGCTGGTGGCAACAATCCTCAGGTGGGCCTTCCACACCCAGCACCACCCCGATTCCGTTCAGCTGTTACAAGTTGACCATTAGTTAATTTGCCACACTGGCATTGATAAAATAACACGTTTACTTTTCTTCTCAGTCATCATTAGTTTGTTTTTTTTTTCTAAAAGGTTTTAGTGTTTCTCTAGAGCAAACTTCTGGTGTCTTGAGCCACAAAACATTAACCAAAACAGATTAAGTCTACAGATCTAACAGATCTTAGATCTTAACAGATCTAAGTCTACAGCCTGTTTACATGAAGACAGCACCAGGAGACCGAGACCAGGCCTCGCTGTCACTCAGGCAGACCTGTGGCTCCTGACACCCCACAGCTGCCAGCCCTTTATCTCCCTGTGTTATAAGTTACTTCAATCAGCTATCTGGTGGTTAGAAATGACTAGAGAAACAGAAGAAACTAGAGATAAGGGGGAGCAGAAGAAATGGTACAACTTATCATTTAGCTTAAATAGTTACTTTTCATAATTTTCCCAAAGAATTTGAAGCAGCACATGGTAGGACTAGAAAAATGATATTCCAATAAATCTAATTTCTTGTCCTTAACTAGAACCCACGTTTATAAAACCATTCCTAGAAGACATGAAAGAAATGTAATATTCTTCATGAAAGAAATAGGATTGTGAAAAAACACCACACACACACACACACACACACACACACACCCCAAAATAGGAAGCAGGGAGAAGCTCAAATACTTCCCCAAATTATATGATCCATTAAAAAATATTTCAATGTGTATACTAATTTGTTTTATTTATATTGATAGTTCATTTTGATTCATTGAAAAGGAAGTTTGCACTATTATTTGTTTCTTTTTCAGTACAAGAATCTTTTCGGTTTATGTCTTAGATTGAGTAACAACTTTGAAGATAATGGTAAGCACTGTAACAACTATTTTTATTCTATTATTTTATGGTTATAACAATTTGGTTTTTATTTCATAGAAGAAAAAGAAAACATGAAAAAAGATGAAAGAACCAATGTGGGGATTTTTTACTTCGTGGCTTGCAAGAATAGGTGCTTGACAGGACCCATCTCACTGCACACAACGGTCTTTAGAGTTATCAAAATTTGGGAAATAGTACACAGGAACTAGGAAGCAAGCAGTAATTTACTACTCATGCACCAAACTACCTTCACAAGAGTCAAGGGCATAGTTTCTTCAAGAAAATTCCTCAGTATGAATCATAAAGCTCAGAAAAAAGACATAGAAGAAGTGGACTGAACTCTTGGCACTGGTTACAGCATTGGTTACAATGACCCAACATTTAAAAGTCCCATGCATAATAATTTCATCTGGGGGCCGGCAAGATACTTCAGCAGACTAAAGCACCTGCTTAGGCAAGCCCAGGGACCGCGGTTCAATCCTGGGCACCATATGTCATCCCAGCCCTGCCCTCAGGGTGGGCTGAGCAAGCCACACTCTGGTAGTGACACATGCCTGTAATCCCAGTGCTGCAACAACCAAATACATTAAAAAAAAAGATTTAAAACAAAAAAATTTCACCTCCCAGTGGCCAGACAAAAGGTGTTTAGAAACCACTCCATAAGATAGAACAAGACAGTGGCTAAGATCCCTCAGCCATCCGCTCCCCAAGGATATCAACTTGAACAATGACTCATGCTCCAGGTGACCTTCACAGGAGCTAAGGAAATCAGGCAAGAGACTACAAAGCTGGGTTTTAGATAATAAGAAGAAAAGATACATCGATAAAGGCAGAAAGAATTGCAGATGTCACTCCTTCCCCAAATCCAAACAATAGAAAAAGATGTCATTTGCTTGAAAGAGGTAAAAGGCAATAAATTTAGTAGCAGATCAGCATAGTAAAACACCGTGCTTGGTAGAGCCAAACTATCCCTAAGCTCCAACAGTGCTTGCAGTCTCAGCTGCTGGAATTGTTTTAGATTCCACCACCCTGCTCCCAACTCTCAGCAGCAGAGGCAGGAAGAAAGCTTCACCTATTGAGCAGAAGGCATGAAAGCCAACACAGGGCTTTGTCTTGGAACTCAGAGAAGCCCACTGTGGTAAGACCAGGCACAAGGCACATGCCAAAGGCCTATGTACCTAGGCTGGAACTGGCAGATGGCACCTCTACATCATCACTGAGATAAATGGAGAACTCTTTCATGGACAGATAAACCTGAATTTCCATCTCATCATTACCAGCCTTGGAGTGAGCCTAGGCTACCCCTGTTGTCCTGCCATCCAACCTCTTTCCCACTGTACAAGTCCTGTAGCTGTGAAAGAAATAACAATTCTAAACATATATGCAATGCTGTAATGTCCACATATACAAAGCAAACACTTATCGCAAACCTAAAGGGTAACAAAGACCCCACTGCAATAATAGTTCAGGGATTTTTATATCCCACTTTGTCCACAATGGACAGATCATACCAATAAAAAGTCAGCAAAAAAGAACAGAGTTGGGGATTAGTGGTATGGCTCTGTGTCTGCCACTTGCCTGGCATGTGCAAAGCCCTTGGTTCCATCCTCAGCATGTGATGGAAAAAGGCTAGGCAAGAGCTAGCAGAGTTGAACTGTATTTTAAACCAAATGGATCTAATAGACCTCTGCTAAACTTCCTACCCAATGACTGCCGCACGTACATCCTCTTCACCACTCTAGATCTCATGACAGGCCACAGAAAAAGTCTCAATGAATTTGTAAAACTTTTTTTTTTGAATTTGTAAAACTTGAAATCACATCAAGTGTCTTTTTCCAACTGCAACAGAATAAAACTAGAAATAAATAACAAGAAAACTTTTGGATGCTATATAAATATGTGGATATTAAATAACTTACTCCCAGAAAACTATTGGATCAAGGAAGAAATCAAGAAGTAAATTTAAAATTTCTTGAAGCAAATGAAAATGAAGATACAACATGCCAAAATCTATCAGATACAGTGAAAGTGGCATGAATAGGAAAGTGTATGACTATTAATGCCTACACCCTAAAGTAAAAGGCAGATAGATCTGAAGTAAACAACCTATAGCCACAATACAAAGAACTAGAAAAACAGCAACAATTCAAACCCAAAATTAGCAGGAGAAAAGATACAGTAAAGATCAAGGCAGGAATATATAAAAAATAAGTTACAAGCAAAATTACAAAATAAATGGGGAATTCTTTCAATAAAACAAAGTTGATAAAACCTTAGGGAGATTTAAAAAAAAAAAAAGAAAAAAAATCAGAAATGAGAAAGAAGACACTGCAACTGACATACCAGAAATGCAAAGGATGATTAGAGAATATTATAAACAACTATATCTCAGTAAATTTTGTAAACTAAAGACATAGATAAATTCCTGGACATACCACCTTTCCAACACTGAATCATGAAGAAATCAATAACAAGTTAGGAGATGAATCATTAACAGGAAGTCTTCCATCAAAGTAAAGCCCAGGACCAGTTTTCCTATTGAGTATAATACCAATTTTTTCTAAAATTAATCCCCCAAACGGAAGAGGGAACTATTTCAAATATACTCTTATAAGGCTAGCATTACTGTGATACCAAAACTATGCAAGCATACAACAAAAAAGAAAATTGTATGACATTATCTTGATGAAGGTGCAAAAATCCTCAACAAAATAGTAGCAAGTTGAATCCAAGAGCACATTAAAAGATTATTCAACATAGCTGGGCAAGGTGGCACATGCTCATAATTGCAGCACTTGGGACGCTAAGGCAGAAAGGCCACCAAGAGTTCAAGGCCAGCCTAGGCTACACAGTGAGTGCATGGCCAACCCGAACTTCATAGCAAGACCTTGTCTTAAAAAAATATTATTCATCATGGTCAAGTAGGAATCAAAGATAAATTAAAGTATGAGAATCAATGAACCTGACTCAGTACACCAACAAAATAAAGGACAAAAAACATAGGATCAACTCTAAATAAATTAGGTACAGGAGGCTCAGACATCAGGATAAGGAAGGCCATATATAATAAGCCAGCAGCTAACTTATACAAAGTGCAGGAAAGTGAAATGCATTCTCTTTAAGATTCTGAATAAGACAATGATGCCTGTTCTCACAGTCTTTATTAAACACAGTATTGGAAGTCCTAGTCCAAGCAATTAGCAAAGAAAATGAAATAGAAGATGTCTAAATTGGAAAAGAAATCAAATCTTTACTGTTTGCACACAATATGATCTTGTAAATAGTAAACTCCAAGGAATCCATTTTTTAGTACATAGTATACAAATTCAGTGAAGTTGCAGGACACCAAAAAAAAATCACTAGTGGTGGTTTTGTATGTCAATAGAGAATTATTTGAAATTAAGAAAGCACTTCCATTTATAATGACCACAAAAATACCCCACCAAAGAATAAATTTAGTCAGAGGTTAAATATCAGCAATAATGAAAACTGTAAAAGAATGATTAAATAAATTGAAAATATCAATAAAAAGGAAAAATATTCCTTTTCTTTCTTTTAAATTTTTTTTTATTTTTTATTTATTTGAGAGAGAGAGAGAGAGAGAGAGAGAGAGAGAGAGAGAGA
>NW_004524695.1:6483932-6527127 GCF_000260255.1 Octodon degus | reverse complement strand
AATATGATAAAAAACATTTAAAAATTAGATTATATTTTAAAAAATAGGATAAAGAATTCTATGCTTCTCATGTTTGCACATAAAATATTCCTTTTCTTGATTGGATTTAAGAATTGATCTTTTTAAATGTCCATGCTATTTAAAGTGATCTGCAGATTCAGTGCAGTCCTATCAAAATATCAGTGAAGTTCTTCACAGATCTAGAAAAAAACCCAAAAAATATGTATAGAACCACCACTACAACAAAACCAAGTAGCCAAAAACATCTCAGGCATAAAGAGCAAAGCAGGAGGTACTGTACTGACTTGAAAATATGCTACAAAGCTTTAGTCATCAAAATGGCATGGCAATTGTATACCAGACATATAAACAAATGGAACATAACGGAGATCTGCAAGTCAGCCTATGCATTGATAGCCAGCCTATACATTATTTGAGAAAGGTACTAAGAATTCACATTGGAGAAAGAATATTCTTTTCAATATATGTTGTGAGGAAAAATGAATATCTACATGCAGAAAAAAATGAAACTATATCTCTGTCTCTAATCATTTACAAAAATCAACTCAAGTGTATTAAACATTTAGCTGTAAGACTTGAAACAAAGAAAGTGTTAGAAGAAAATCCAAGGGGAATGACTGAGGCCTTCAAATAGGTTAAAAAAAAATGGACAGGATCATCCAAATACAGGGAATAAGCAAAATTAGGTAAGCAGCATTGTACTGAATCCAAAAACTTCTGCACAAGAAATGGAAAAATCATTGGAGTGAAAAGACGGCTTTAAAGAACAGGAGAAAATATGTACAAAGTTTACATAACAGGGGGTCAATATCCAGGATATATAATGAACTCAAAAGCTCAACAGGAAAAACATCACCTGGTTAAAAAATGGGCACTATATCTAAATAGACATTTCTTAAAAGAAGACATACAAAGGGCCAACAGGTATATGAAAAATAATGCTCAGCACTGTTAATCATCAGAGAAATATAAAATCAAAACCACAAAGGAGTCAAAGATAATAAAAAGTGTAAAAAGTTTGTGTTTGCTTCATTTTTAAAAAAGTGATTACAGTAAAAAACAAATTGCCATTGACCCTCCTTGAGATACTCCCTTTCGCTTCAAGCACATTTATCCACTATTCATGCCACTTTCTGAAGCAGTTCTGGAAGACCTCTTTCCCTGCGGGTCTTTAGTGACACTATTGTGGCTGCCTTCAGGTAGCCAATTAACAATAACGATTAAAAACAACAGCAGAAAGTGTTTACCTTTCATGGCCATTTTGGTTTTGAGGAAGAACCAGTGGTCACTCGATGGCTGATCCAGTGAATAAGGTAGGTGAGGCCACACCTTAATGTTGTTATGCGTCTGCCTTTCCACTGGGTCACGCTTAGCAGCAGGAGCCATTGCACTTTGATCACACCTGATAAAGACATGAAAGAGGACTTTGGGAAGTGTGTCAGGAAGTGGCCAGGACAATGGGCTAAGTGTGTTTGCAGTGAGGGGGCGGTCCTCTGAAGGGCAGGTAGGACCCAGTGTCTCTTACCATAACACATTTTAAGATTGAAACATTCACTCAATGTTCTGATCACCCCCTTGTAAGTCCTTTCACGGTGTACAGAAAAGGGAGCCCCTGAACACTCTTGTTGGGAATGGGAATGGGAATTGTATAGTCATTAGGGGAAACAGGCTGGTGGCTCCTCAAAAATTTAAAGATAGAACTGGCTATATGTCTAAAGGAATCGAAATCAGTATGGCAAGGAGACACCTGCACATGCATGTGTTTTGTATTCAGAGTAGGCAAGAAATGGGAACAACATAAATGTCCATTGACCAATGAACAGAAGAAAACGCAGCACACCCACACAATGGCATACTGTTCAGCCGTAAAAAGAAATGAATGCCTGTCATTTGTTACAACATGGATGGAACTGGAGACCATTATGATAAGCAAAACGAGTCAGGCACAGAAAGACAAGCACCACATGATCTTACTCAGATATGAACTATAAAAGAGTGATTCTCATGGAATCATAGAGTATAGTGGTGTTTAGCAGAGGCTGAGGATGGGTCAGGAGGGATAAGAAAAAGCTGACCTAAGGGTGTTGAGTGCTCTTAGGAATAAGAAGCTCTGTGTGCTGTGCACAGGAGGGTAACAAAAGAGGGTGATTGTGTACTGCCAGGACAAAGGATTCTGAATGTTTTCCACTGAGAAGCGATACATGCTTAAGGAGATATGTTTAGCCTGTTTACACAATACCCCTATAGAAGGATACAGAAGCAGCCCTTAGTAACCATTAATATGTATAATTTCTGGGTTTTTAGCAATACAAAAATAAAATTTTAAAAAAGTTATTCCTCATTAAAATTTCCCTCACTCTAATGGAGAATTTCTGCTCCTTTCCTGATATATTGATCCTTCTTCTTTACTTTCTTAAATTGAATGATCTTTATTGCATGTCAAGCTCTGTTAAATATGAAAGATATGGAGGTGAAAGAGATAATCCAGCTGTTTGTCTGGTTATATAACGGTCTTTAACAAGAAAGCCATTTAACAATACCACTTTTGGGGTTACATAAAATATTCTGTGTTAGAAAATGCTACCACACAATAGTTTCACTTGTTTGAGATAATTATTTGCATATGTATTTGAAATAAATGGCACAGCTCAGAATTCGAAAGTCCCGAAGGTTAGAAAGTAACCAGATTTAAGAAAACTCTGAAAATAGTTATGAAACTAACATGACAAACTAAAAGATGATCATAATAATTTCTGAATATTTTATTCTGCGTAATATAGATGTTTGCTGCTATGATGTTTCTGTGTCTTCCAAGTTCTTTAATTTACACTTTCTGCTTTGATTTTGTACTTTGGGGACACTTCCCTCCCCTCTGAGCACTCTTAGCCTCTGCTTTTTGCATAGAGTGGCATTCTGTATGGCAATGTGGGGGGTAAAGCTTAAATAAATCAAGACGTGGTCTACAGCCGATCCAGAATTGCAGATTCTTCCTAGCATTCTGGGCAACATTTTTAGTATGTCCTCTTAGTTGTAAAATGACTCTCTAATGTCCAGCGTAATGTTGCTTTTCTGGCTGCAGAAAGGAAGGCAAGGGCCAGAAGCTCTTCTGCCCAAGGCGGCTTCTGTAAAAAGCTGTCCGGCATCCACGTTGTGGCTTCCACAGGCTGGAGCCCGAACCCACATCTGCCTGGCCTTGCAACACAGGCCGGAAAGTGCAGTGTTTGAATGGTGGGTACATTATCAAGAACAGCTTGGAAAAAGACTAGAGGGTACACAGGGAGGGAATGCCACCATCTGTCTACCCCAAGGTCTCTGAACGCCTCCCAGACAGCTTTAGAAGTCCTTCAGTCAGGGATACACCAGACCACTGGTACCAGACTCTCTAGCACACTGGGGCTGCAACTTGGCTGCGCTCTGGAATCATTTGAGTTTTAAGGACTACTGAGACCTGAGTGCTCTTTCCTGGAAAAAAAAAATCAGGTAATTGTTCTCGGCTTCAGAGTGGGCATTGGGAGGTTTGCAGGCCCTATAGGTGATGTTAATATGCAGCAAAGCTCAAGAACCACCATCGGGCCTGGCTATCATTAGTGCATAATCCTCTTCAGGCAATTTCAAGGTACAACCAAGGCTGGGAACTATACTTCTCCTTAGCAGAAAGCTCACCAGTGCTGGGTTGGGAGCCCTGCTTGTTCTTAAGGTCTGGAATTTTGGAGTCCACACCACTTGGGGCCACAGACACATCACAGAGAGGAAGTGATTTACAGGCAAAGATTAAGGAAAGGGATTCATTTAATCTCTGCAGCCTTGCAAATCACTGCTAATTGGCATCCAGATTTGTGAGGGTCTTTGTGAGGGGTTTTTTCATCCTTTGGAATTTTTACATCTTCCATCTCTCTCTGTGTGCGGTCTTTCTCAACAGCTGGGTGGATTTTCACCTTTTAATGGTGGGAAGTGGGGGATGAAGGTGCCGTGGGCAGAGGAAGGGAACAGATTTCCGGAGGGTGATGGCTTTCTCCCTGGGCATGGCCTGTGACTTGTTCACCCTCCCACTGGGGATTTTGTTTGAATTTTTGTGGTCATTCTGTCCTGATGGATGGAGGAGAATGGTTTGTGTTCACAATCTGCCCACTTTTAATTAAAAAGAAAAAAGAAACATGAGATTTATTTTTTCCACTCATTATAATTAATAACAATTAATAATTTAATATTGTTTCACTTATGTTTGGGTTGGATGATTCCACTGGCAGAATATGCTCATCTCAGGGGATTTGTTAGTGATTTAAACAAGGCTTTCAGAACATTTCCAGAGCTTGAATATTGGTCCAGAAATTTGCTTTAGGAAGAGACTGAGAGTCCTTTGGAGAAGCAGAGTCAGGCTCTCTGAGAATTTCTATAAAAGGAAGATTTAAAATTCAAGATCTAGAGCTGGCTACCAGCACCAAGGTGGAACCTAATATAAGGAGGAGCTTTCTGGAAAACTCTTCAAATTGTCAGAGTACCTTTGTAGGTTGGTCCTTCTTAGAATTCACCCAAAGGTTATGAAGCCTCTCAGGGATATCAGAAGGTGTTTGCTATAAAAATAGGTCCTATGGACTAGGCCCCGTTGGAACTTAGTGCTATTCTAGATGTGCCCTTCACATGACCTTAATCATTACAATAACTGGGGCAGAGATGAAGTGACTTTACCCATCTCATAGGTGGCTTCTGGGGTTTCACACCACGTCTCTCCTTAAGGGGTCCCTTAATTGGATCTATTTAGAGGAGGACATAGATGATGAAAAAAAAAAGTCTGACAAGTGTTATAAGAATGCTTGTCGGTATCTATTTTCTCAAAATATTTTAATTTGCTGACTCTACCACTACATTAACTACTTGACACAGTATAATCACTTCATCAACCCTGGTGACACCTGCTGGGGAATGCGGGGACCATGACAGGCCCTCACTAAGTAAGCAATGATGGAACAAATGATGTGGCTTAGGCCCTGTTTCCTCACTGTGAGGTTAACGAGGTGACCCAGAATGTCTGTCCAGGCCTGGGCAGCATAAATGAGACCAAGGGCCTGGTGACACCTGCAAACTCAGAGTTGTCCCTTATAATCTATTTTTTATCAGTGCAGAGCCTTGTATAGAATGATCAAGATTGACAATTTGAAGAATTTTCTGGAAAGCTCCTCCTTATATTTGGTTCCACCTTGATGCTGACAGGCAGCTCTAGATTTTGATCACCATAGTGAAGGTTCAAATAAAACTTACTAAAGCACACCTTCCAATGATCCTCCTTGACTTGAACAAACTGATCGCATTGTCCTCGTCACTTCTGGAGTGGCTCTGGAAGTCCTCCTTCGTGAGTGTCTTAACGGGGTGTGATGAAGAACACAGTGAGTGGGCTGAATGTTGGAAAGGCAGACTCCTGAGGAGGGGACCGGCGTCCTTATTCACTGGAGCTGCCACTGAGACTTCTGGCCCTTCTCCAGAGCTGAGAGGAGCACGAAGAATCATTGTTCTGAACTGACCTAGGACACGGAAGCAGCCTCAACAGCACAACTAAAGATGCCAAATATGGCTTCCAGAAGTGCCACAAAGTTGCAGGAGTAGTACAACAAGTGTGCTCAAAGCAGGGAGTGTGTGTGTGTGTTGGTTCTGAGGGGCATTAGTGGCAATGTCTTTTACTGCAGTGAACTTTTAAAAGAAGTCAAACATTCTCCTTCAGTTTCAACCACACCTTGGTCTGCAGCGGAACGAGTACCAGGAACTAAGACACGGAAGATGGTTGCTGCGAAGCCCCTCCTCCCTGCTTCTCTCTGAGCTCGCAGTCGGTAGACGTTAGAGCTGTCTGCGTGTAAGGTACAGTCTTTTGCATAATGCACATCCTACTCACAGCTCACAAGCCAGAAAGTTGTTTAAGTTTGTTGCTATTAGAAAAATCTTAATGCTAACGGTGAGCTCATGAACTGCTGTCGGACGCCAGTTGCTGACCATGTAACTGGCACAGCCCTCAGCTTTGTGTGGGAAGTCTCCCCTCCATGCCTCCTACCTGACTTGGCAAATTAAGCCTTACTAGTCATCTCCATGGCAACTCTTTCCAGCTTTTCTGAGATTTTCATACTTTCGAGGCCACAGATGGTTAACTGATGACTATTCCTTTGCGTGTTACTTATCTGGGGCTGGGAAAACGTTTCCCTCTTTTCTGTGTGGTGTACTTCTGTTCATCCTTCAAAACCCTGCTCATACATCCCTCATAAGACTTCACCAACTCTCAAAATGAATTCCTCTTATGTTTTACTACTCTAGTTCCACCTCTATGACAGTTATTTTTCTCAGTACCAGAGACTGAACTCGAGACCTTGCGCTAGTGAGGCAGGCACTTATGCCGCTGAGCTATGTCCCCAGCCCTATAACAATATTTCTAGTCACACCCTTTCCCTCAGTAGAAGCTGAAATTCTTAAGGATCTAGCACTATGTGTCTTTGTCTCTATCACCCCTGCCTATTCTGTTTAGAAAACTTAGTAAATTAGTAAAATTACGTAAAATTAAAACTGTTAATATGAACTGGGACATGGAGGTACTAGAATAAATGACAGGAGTTTTTATAAGGGGCAGGAGAAATGATGGAAAACATAAGTTATAAATGTGCAGATTTCAACATATTTTGCCTGAGAGGGTGAAGGAAGCAACCAGGGAATTCAATGTGTTTCAAGTTAATATGTTGTGTAACGCAAGTACAGTGAAGTGCGAAGTGCAGGCTGGGTAGCTGCTCACACGAAATCATCGCCAAAACCTCAGGGAGGAGATAAACTTGGAATCTGTGTGTTATGGTTTGTGTCTAGTTGTCCCCCCAAAGCCTCATGCAGTAATGGGGCAGGGACTTCCAGAGTTTGAGATTAACTCATGATCCACTGGGATTATGGGTTTTAGTGCTGCTGGGTTTATGGGTGTGAGTACTACACCCAGCCTGGGGCAGATAGTCTTAATGCAATTTAAGGGAGACAGACCTCCTCTCTGTAGCCATTGTTGCCTCTACTCCATTTTGCTTTCTGTTCTTTGCCCACCACCATGAAAGGCTGCTCTCTGCCGTGTATCACTCTGCCCAGGAGCCAGCCGAGTATGGACTGAAACCTGTAGTAACTGTGAGCTAAGTAAACCTTTCCTTCCTTCACTTTGGGTGTTGAGTATTTGTCCCAGCAACGAAAGAAGAGTAACTGAGACACTGTGCATGAGAAACAGGAAGGAAGCCTCTTTCCAGGTCAGGACAGGAGGCCTTTTCCAGTGAGGGCAGACCCCACTGTGTAAAGTTCCTTAGGCAAGCGGGACGTTCACCACACCCCCACCAACAGCTCCAGTTTCCCTCACTGAGCACAGACACACAGGAGATGCACATGGGAAAACAGGGCCAGCCTTGTCCCACAAAGCATACCTCTCCCTCGACTGCTGTGGATGATGTGGCCTGCATATTCCGACCTGAGATCCAAAGCCCGAACCCCAGTGCATTTGCTACCCCCATGAGGGCAGCTGATTCCTACCAGGTGGGGCGTGTGGGCTGCACAGAGATGGGCAGCTCACAGAGTCAAGGTGACCCAAGGAGCCCAGACAGCCTCCACAGAAAGGTCAGGAGTGTGAAGAAGAGAACTGTGCCCTCCAAGCTGCTTCTAGAAGACAAACCCACGTGCCCCACTGGAATGTGAGACAGAGGGCTGAGGATCCTTGGGTGCATTGCCCTCCTCACCAGCATGTGGGGAGGATTTTGAGGGGGAGGGTTGGGTGCAAGAGAAGAGTCAGGACAGAGGAGGAAGTCTTCCTATGCGGGCTGGAACCACAGCAACCCACCCATCATGCTAGAGAAGTGGGCTCCCCTTCTACTTGAGGGTGTCAGTAGGGTGTTCTAAGAGGGCCCTCAGTACTTGCTTGTTGTAATCACCTCGGTAGTAGGCTTTATTCCCTTTCCTTTTCCCGCTGCAGAAATATGGGCTGGAGGTGGGTGGACTAAAAATATTGTTGTCCCTCCTCATTCCTGGTTTGGCTTTTTCTGGATTCAGTCACCAAGCATTACCCACTGTCTGAAAATGGAATATTCCCCAAAATGAAATAATTCATCAGTTTTAAATGGGGCACCATTCTCAGTACCACAAACTCTCGTGTTGTCATGCTTTGTTCTGCCCGGGACTTGAGCCATTCTTTTGCCCCATCTGTCTATCTTGTATGCACTGCCAACCTGTGCTCACCTGGCTGCCTTGGATGGCAGGCCCACCATTGCAGTGCTATCATAGTATATGTGTTTATGTTGGCTGTATTTTATTAGTATGACCCAAAGCCTAGCACAGTGCTGTTAGTTGGGAAATGCCAAAGAGGAGTTATAGTGCTTCCCTTTAAGGGAAAAGAGTGAAAGTCCTTGACTTGGGAAAGAAAGAACCTGTATTCTGAGGTTGCTAACATCGATAGTACAGAAATTTTGAGAGGTAGTGAGATTACATAACATAAATATTCTATTTTATTACTATCTTGCATCATGCCTGGTTTATAAATTGGATGTAATCCTGGTGTGAATATGCATTCATATCTTGAAACTCATGGTGAATCTGAAACTCAGGCTGAAATCAAGCCAGTTCTTCCCATCAGAAATAATGTAATTTGAAATAATTCATGAAAGCTCCCCACAACCTTCATATTTTACTGGGCTCATATCAATCTGTGAGGCTTAGTGGTATCCCTCTTAGCCTTTTGAGACCCATGATGAGCACTTAAAATGCACAAAGCACAAGACAGGAAGGAGGAGCACATGGAGGCTCCACCTTCTCAGGAGCTCCCAGGAGACCAGCACCCCCACCTCGATTTTACAGCAGGAGGGGAAGCCCAGGGGCAGCGTGTGACCAGTGACGAAGCATTTTCTATTGTGGGATAGTGCCATAAGCTTACAAATTCTAGCACATTCCACAAGTCCCAAGCAAGAGCCCACCACCAGAAAAACATTTTTCTGGTTAAAATGGAAGCAGAACTGGGTCAAGTTCTGGAGCTGATTGATATCAAGATGGGACTATGCAGGAGAGTACTACTGTACATACAGAATTCTGTGCTACCCCTAACTTGATACCTCCTGGGATTTGGGAAGATCATTCCTGCAAATGACCCTCTGGGCAGAGGGTGTGCTTAGGGTTGGGCTTACCCTGCAGAACACGATCCAAAACAAGCTGGGGCTCCTCAGGAAAGGATGGCGCATGGCGTAGCTGGCTTACATGTGGCTGTAAGGACAAGGGCAACCTGTGGCTATGTTTGAGGGGGCATCAGAAGAGGAGCCTCTATATAAGCCATCATTCCACATTCCTTGGACTGAGTCATTTGTCACAGGCCAGCTGCGCCCACATCCCAGAGCAGCCCCAAGTGTGAGGCTGCTCTCTTTGTGAACTTGTGAAGGTTTTTGTAGATTCCGAGGCTTACTGTGGGGGCTCAGATATTAGCACCATCAGTGTGTGAGAGCCGGCGAGGACTTGAGAGTAGCTCTTCCAACCTTCTTGTTTTATACATGGA
The DNA here is from genome assembly GCF_000260255.1 of Octodon degus. Lineage (NCBI taxonomy): Eukaryota > Metazoa > Chordata > Mammalia > Rodentia > Octodontidae > Octodon > Octodon degus. The sequence goes on along the minus strand of NW_004524695.1, from coordinate 6,517,583 downwards.
GAAAGAAAAACACAGAGACCAAGGGGAAGTCAACGTCAGACCTATGGCTTGATCACACCCTTCCCTAAATCGTAAATTGCCGGTCATTCCATTGTGCCATTCCAAAGACCTTGTCATTTCCGAAGGTTTCCTGCTTGAGATGCAGATCTTGGATTTACAAGTACACCTTGTCACTCTGCAGTCTGTCTTGGTTCATTCTTAGTTCAACATGGGCTACTGAAAATTTAAGATACCCAAGGTATGAAGGAAGTGTTAAATGATACTGTTAATGGAAGTAGGTTGTGCTAAATTAGATATCTGCAAGCAGCTTTCTGAGTCATAAAAGCCAACATCTTTCTTTCATTACCTCTAAAGGCTGTGTATGTAAAAGATAAGGGCAGGCCATGCTCCGGGTACCCACTGAGCACTAGTGGGAGGGTCTGGCAGGAAGGAATCATACAGAGGGAGAAAAGATGACCAGGCCATTGAGACAGTTCAGGCTCTGGATAAGGAGACTAGCTCTGCCTCTACTTCATCTGGGGCCCGCTTGTTGCACTAAGATGGAACGAGGTGTAAGAAGGTAGTTGATCACACGAAGCCCTGGTCTGGCGCTTCTTGCCTTCTTAGCCCATGTGGCTCTGTAACCCAGTCACCCTGGCACCGCCAATGCAAAGCCCAATTTTCAAGCCAGCCCAATCTTATGCCATGCACACTTTTAGGGTCTTTTTTTTGTCAGACCTTGGTGGTCTCAGCTTTGCTCTTCCTTCTATACTAAATATGGTATAGCTGGATGTTCACTTGCAGAGAAAGGCATATTTTTTATTTCCCCATTAAGTGATTGTTTTTCTTCCATAGAAGCTTCTTCTCAATGGGTGACTGAGTGGAGAAGGTGGAAATAAGAGGGAGAGAAAAATGGCCCCAATCTAGTCCTAAATGAGCCATCAGGGTGTAGTGATGTAATAGCTACCATGTATTTAGAGCTAGCTAAGCATAGTCCTCCCTGGCATCCAAGGGGGATCGGCCCTAGGGCCCCATTCAGATGCCCAAACCTGCGGATGCCCAAGATGCTCTATAAATGGCACAGTGTTGGCATATAACCTACAATATGTTCCCATACACAGAACTTTAAATCACCTCTAGGCTATAATACCTAACTCAATGTAAGTGCTATGTAAATAACTGTATTATTTTGAGAATGAAAAAACCTCTGTACATGCTCAATACCAGCGCCCTTTATCCTCAGAATATATATATATATAGATAGATAGATAGATAGATAGATATAGATATAGATATAGATATATAGACATATATTAATGTATTTGGTTGTTGCAGGGTCTTGCTACACAGCTCTGACTCATGGTGATCCTCTTGCTTTCAGCCTCCCCAATGCTGGGATTGCAGGTGTACGACACTACACCTGGACTCTGGTCAGCTCAGCCCATCCTGAGGATGGGGCTGGAGCTGCATATGGTACTAGGGATTGAACTGCAGTCCCTGCACTTGCTTAAGCTTGCCTAAGTAGATGCTTTAGTCCACTGAACTATCTTACTGGTCCCCTCCTCAGAATATTTTTGATCTGCAATTGGGTGAACTTATGGAAGCAGAAGCTGTAAGAAAGCTGAGTGTATGTAAAATGCAGGATTCTAGGCATATGCAACCAGTAATTCATTCAGTGATCCCAACAAGGGTAATGGACACCACTGCCAACCCCTATTATGCAGGAGGAAGCCAACATGGAGAGTTACACAATAATTCCAAAGTCACATAGTGGGTCCTTGATAGAGCGGGGGCCTTTTGATGACACAGACAAGTGACATGCCTTCCCCAGGTCCACCTCCCCCTTCTTTGCTCAACGAGATATGAAAATATGCAAATATAGCACAAGGAGAATTGTACCCATAAAAGAATTCGGCATTTAACTTCTCTTTGCACACCAACATTCACAGCAGCAGAACTTATAACAACCAAAAGGTAAAAGCAGCCTAAATAGTCAATGGATGAACAAAATGTAATATATGAAAAATGGGACAGTATCAAGCCTTGAGGAGGGAGGGAATGAATAACAAAGAAGAAAGAGAAGGACACAGCAAGTATGTCAGTCCCAAAGAGCCCAATGTTGACACTTCAATGAGGCATCCAGAGTAGTCAAATAATCACAGAAAATAAAATGGAGAGGAGGAAGGAAGGGTTGTTGAAATGGGTACAGGGTTATGACTTAGCAAAATGAAAGAGTTCTACATAGTTGCTGTACAGCAACATGAATATGCTTAATATCCCTGACCACATTACTATTCACTTAAAAATGGTTACTGCACTGGTAAGTAATCATTAAACCACTAATACAGTACTGAACTGTCAATGGTAAGTTTTAGGTGACGTATATTTTATCAAAATTAAAAGTAAAACCAAAACTGAGTAACTTGTCCCCATGATAAAGGAAAAGACCTCCAAGAGTCTTTCAATAGCTTCTTATTCTTAAACCAGTGCATTGTGAAGCAGAGTTGATTTTTTTCCCCAAGGATGAAAACACACAGAGAGAATTGAGCCCCTGCATGTTAATCTCTCTACAGAAATTCTCTTAGCCCCAGCAGACTGAGGTAGGTGAACACAGCAAAGAAAGCCCACAGGGTATTGTAAGTGAACTGGTGATCACCTCGGCTTCCTTGACCAGTGTAAGCATCTTTATGGTGTCCTGGCCTCCTGTCTCTCCTGCTCAATTCAAGTTTTACCAGGCCCATTCCCACACTCTCTGCTTACTGCCACACACCAGCCATTGTTCATGTAATCACATCATAGGTAAGAAGGTAGGCCAGAGAGCACCAGCCAAACAGGGCCAGCCACCAGAGCTTGGGAGGTTTTGCTGAACTAATGAATGGTGGAATGGATAAGGCCTGGGAAAGTGTCTTAGAGCCACAGGAAGGGTGGGTAGGGTCAGGGCCCATTAGGAGGCTTACAGCATCCTTTGGCAACCACACAGATGTGGTTGTCAACCCATGACACAGAGCATACCTGTGTCTGTTCTGGTTGAGCCATTCTCTGAAACCATGAAGCACTCACACTGCAGATGACCTGGCACCCACAGCTCAGTGCTGGCCTCCCCATCCTGTCAGTGTCTCTCTTATCTTCCCCAGCAAGGCTTGGCGACAAGCTGTCTCCTCCCGGCACCATCACCCAACAGCTCCAAGCATGTCTGACACTTTGGCGTTTGTCTCAGAGTTGAGTTAAAGCAGCATGATCTCTTCTTCCTGGGAACAGTGTGACATTTGATAGGTTTAGGGAAAGGCATCCCTGCCGCCTCTCGTATTTAGATAGACAGTGAAAGCTGGCTAACATGAGCATCTTGAAAACACTAGTGGGAAGGAGGAAGCATTTTTAAAGAGATGCTAGACAGTACCGTATTAGCTCCGTAGGGCTGCCATAATACCGTCGCAACAGTGAGTTTAAAGGAATTTATTCTCATAGCTCAGGCATCCAGATGTCAGACATCAAGGTTTGGCAGAGCCACACTTTCTGTGAAAGCTCTAGGGGACATTCCTGCTGGGTCTCCTCCAGCTTCTGATGACTCTAGGCCTTCTACTTGGGGCCTCACAGGTCCAGTCCTTGTCTCTGTCATCACGGTGGGTCTGGGACTTTCTAATGCCTCTGCCTCTCTGTCAGAGCCTCTGTTTGGATTTTGGGCCCACCCCAAATCCAGGCTAACTCCATCTGAAAATCCTTAGTTCATATTTAAAGATCTTTTCTAAATGAGGTCATGTCACAGGTCCTGGTAATGTAGGACTTGGCCATATCCGTCTGGGGCTGCTCAGGCATCCACTACTCACAGGAATTCACCAGCTACAGCCCAGGGCTGTTCTGCCTTTCTGTTCTCAGAGGCCAGGATCTGCCCAGTTCAGGTGCTGAGACTTCCCCACCCTTCTTCCCAGGGCCCCATTTCCCACCACCTGTTTGCCATGTTGAAAACACCTGTTTAAGTACAGGAACCTGGAGAAGTTACGCTTTTTTTTTTTCAAGATTATAAAACAAATTAGCTAAGCAGGAGAGGGAGCTCAGGGCTCCCCATTCCTAACCCAGTGTCTTTCTGCAAGAGCTACTTCAAAATCATTTTGCTGTGATTATAAAGCAGGGGAGAAGGAGCTTCGGAATTAGAACACGAAGCTTCCTGCATTCCTGGCAGCCTTTCAGGCTTTTTAAAAGGAACTTATCAGCCTGTCAACATTCTCACCAGCCCCATTCTTACCTTCTCTGGTTCACAGGCCCGACAATGTGCAGACAAATACACTTCTCACAAGCTCCTCGGCCAACAGCTATGTAGGCAGCCTCACAAGTCTCGTGTCCAAAGTGAACAACAGTGGTGACTTCCAGGCAGTTGAGCCGCTGCTCCAGCTTCCTGTCAAGTTTAACTTGAACCCTCTTGTACTCACAGTTCAAAATCATTTAGCTTTGGCCCTAGTTCCTGCTCAAACACCAGGCCTTGAACCCTCTACTATCAGACAGGACCACCTGTTCACCACTATAGAGAGAGAATGCTCGCTGGTCTCTCACAGGAATTTGACCCTTGTGTCCAGTCGCTCTTCCTGGGCACCCTTCCATCCTAAGGCAATGGTCAAGAGTGAGCTACCAGGAGTGCTGTCTCTCCTGCTCTTATTTTTACCCCAGCTTGGAGATTTCCTGTTTCAGCTTTCCTTTCTAGCTTGCTCTCTTGTGTTCCGGAAGAGTATGATGAAGAGACTAGATTGCAGACTGCTGAAATGACAGCCCCCGGAAAGCTTTTGAAAGGGAGGTTAAGAAAATATTCGGACTCTGGCCTTTGGGTACTTATCAAGCCAGCAAACGCATTATGTGGTGAAGGATTCATCTCAGGTCAAGTATGAAGGTTTGCAGTTGAGATTTTCAGCAAATGCTGAATAGAAATGTATAGAAAAGGGAATTGAAGCAAGAGAAGCTCATTGCCCTTCTGCGGCAGCTCAGCACCCTGGAGTGGCCAGCAGGAGGTCAACCAGCAGGGAAGTGCCACAGAGAGCCTCCCGGCTGCCTGCTTGCCCGAAGGGAACACTGCTGTTGTTCTGCCTGGAGTCTCTGATATACACAATGGAACTCACTAAATATCTGCCTCTTGGAAAATATCATTTTCTGCTGTGGTGGTGTCACTTATTTTTGTTTCAATCGGGAAGATTAAAAACTCTGAAAAAAACAAGTATAAACTTAGGGTCAAATCTGAGCTCATCTGTAAGCCCAGACCTCAGGAAGCACCAGGAGATAAAATGAGTTAGACACACACCAGGACAGAAACTGGAGCTGAGGTTGGAACTCAGCAGTAGGAAAAGTAGTCAGGAGCAAGGAACAAAAAGAAAAGGGGTGTTCAGAGCAGTTCAGCTTTCCCCAGGGGCCAGAAGTTGGTGCTTCACTGAAGCATGTGCAAGCTGGGTACGCTTTATCCAAAATGCTTGGGCCTCATATGTCTTTATTATTTTTTAAAAAATATTTTAATTTATTTGGTACAGGGTCTCACTGCAATTTGGACTCCTAGTGATCCTCCTTGTCTCAACCTACCCAGCACTGGAATTACAGGTGTGCACCACCATGCCCGGTTTCAGGGCTGGCACCGCTTGCCTGGGGTTCTTGGGCTGGCACAGCATGCAGTACTAGGGATCAAACCTGGGTCCTTGTGTCTGCCAGACAGGCATTTAGACCACTGAGCTATCTCCCCAGCTTCAGGCCTCCTATTTCAAATATTGGGCTTTTTCACAGATTTTGAAATGTTTGCATGTACCTAATAAGGTGTCTTGGGAATGGGACCAAAGATAAATGCGCGATTCATTTGTATCTTACAACCCCGAAGGTGATTTCATGCAATGCTTTCGCTCACCTTGCTTTGGCCGTAACTCCTCAGGGGACTCGGGTGTGCAGCTTCCCACTTGTAGTGTCACATTGGTGCACAAGAACTAAGATTTTGAGGCTATTATTTTGGAGCATCTCAGAGTTTTGACTCTTTAGAGATCTTCAGCCTGCACCAAAATTTAAATCAAGTAGGCCTTAACAAGGCTGATATACACTTTCCCGTGATTTTTTTCCCCAGATTTCCCTATTTACTCTAAATCACCAGCTCCTTCTTTGCACACTCACAAATACAATAACTCTGTCTTCCTATCAAGGCGTGTGGAAATGACAACACTGAGGCAAATTAAGCAATTTGTAAAAGTTCGTACAGCAGGTAAAACTCAATGTGTGGCCCAGAACCTTTTTTCTGGTGCCTTATTGTATTTTAGACACACAGAGTTAAGTTGTGGAATTAGCTTTCGGTCCCTGGGACCTGATACCCTCAACTTAAAGGAGGAAGGGTTTTGTTTGTATTTGTGACCCTCGGGGTACAGCTCAGAGGTGCCATATGACTGAGCTACTCCCCGATTCCTTTTCATGTTTTTACATTGAGATAGGGTCTTGCTAAGTTGCCCAAGTAGAACTCCCACTTGCCAACCCCTGCCTCAGCCTCCCTCAGGGCTAGGATTACAGGCATTCACCACCCTTGTGGTTAGGGTTTACTTTTGCTCAGTTTCAGAGGTTTGAGTCCACGGTCAACTGTGTCTAAGGAAGGGCTATCAAGGTGGAAGTGTGGAGGACCAGAGGCCCCCGATTCAAAGTGAACAGAAGCACAGCACGGGGGAGACTCCAGCAAGAGCTGGGTCAGGGCCAGCATCCTGCGGCGTCCCCCAGCAGCTCGTTCCACCAGCTCCTGGTGATCCTCCTGGCACCTCCCTGGAGTCTCTTAATCACATCGCATTGGCAATGAGGGCTAAGCCACCACAGGTGCCCACGTGGCACCCACTTGCAGTCCAAAGCAGGAAAGGGAACAATTGGTCAAGATAGGAGAAAGCTGTGGCTGGAAATGTTCGGCTCAGAGTCATCTAGTTTGAAAAGGGTGAAATTGTTGAGAATTTATGGGGAAACACAAAAGTGATGAGAAGACCGACAGAATCTCCCCTGCTCAGGGAATGACACTGGAAAAGCTGGCAGAGAGTGAGGAGGACAGAACACCTTCTCACCCATGAAGACTGAGTTCTGGAGATAAGGTGCAGGTGTCCTAAGACGAAGCCATGGTCAGGTGGGTTTGACTGACAGCTTGCACCTGGAAGAGCCCAAGCGCCTTCTCTTTTGCTTTAGCAGAACACCTGAGACTTGGGCGATTTATCAGGACAGAGCTCTTGTTAACTTAATTTTCTAGAAATCTAGGTTTTGGATCCAGGACCCCACTGGGTTCTGGGGATGTCTCTGGGCAGAGAAGGCAAAGAGAGGTTCCTGCAGAGACCACAGAAGACAGGAAAGCAAGAAACCAGAGAGAAAGCCCAATTCTCTTTACTAACCCCATCAGCCCCTGAGAGTAAGAGCTCACTCCCCTGAGCAAGGTGGGGAGCCTGCTTTGATTTAACTCATTGTTAATATATGCATGCAATGTCTCTGTTTGAACACAGGGTTTTCACATTGAACCATACCTCTAGTCCTTTCTAAGTTTTTAAAATTTTGAGACAGGATCTCACTAAGTTGCTACATGGCTCAGGTTGGGCTTCAGTTTGCCTCCTCCTGCCTTTACGTCTTCTCCCTTCACTGTTTTCCCCAAATGGGTTGTTCTTTCATGTCCCAGTGAATATTTTCAATACCTATTCTGTTGTTCAAGAGTAGCCCATGGCCGTGTCCTCTTCCCCACTACTCTATGTAATCTAACATCTTTCTCTGTGGGGAAGCTGAAAACTTGGCTGACGTGGGCTTTACAAATGCTTTATGTAAAGGACCAGAGAGTAAGTACAACAGGCTGTGCAGGTCTCTGTTGTGCCTACTCAAATCTGCCCTTAGTCATGCAAGAATGGCCACAGGGAGTAAGTAAATGGGTGAGGCCGAGTTCTAATAAAACTTGGTTTACAAAACCAGACTGCATTTGACCCAACTATTGGCTAACTTCTGAAAACTGGGTGTATTATAGCCCAAAGAGTCAATTCTGAAGCTTGAAGACAGATGGGGATGGCCTGTGGTGGCTGTCCAGGTGGAGTTCACTTCTCAAGGACAGGAACTACCCTGTCCTGTTGGAAACAAATATAGGCTATGGAGCTCTTTGCTGAATTATGGCAGCTGTAACTTTTGGTTTTTAATTCAGAGTTCAGTTGAATCTTGTTTGTTAACTCGACTGACTTGAGAGGTGAACAGAAGATTACTAGCAAAGCGTATTTCTGGGTACATCGGAATGGGGCGGGACCCCAGTTTTTTCCTCCCTGCACTCCTCCTGTGCTCTGTATCTCCGCCACCGTGAAGCGAGCCACCTTGCTCTGCCATGGCCTTCTGCCATGATAGTCTTACTTCACAGCCAGTGACCTTCAACTGAAGCTATGAAACAGATTAAATCTCTTGTCATTAAAGTTGTGGGTATCAGGCATCTTGTCCTAGCAGAAGCAAGATGATCAGTGCAGCTGGTTAAAGACCGATCACTCTGACCGGTAATTTTGGCAAGGGGTGCCAAAGGCTGCCAAATTATACAATTTCTCAGTGGATGCTCTGGCTCCTCAAACTTGATGGAAGGAAAAGTAAATTGAAATAACTGGAGGGAGAGGAGGCTACAGCACCTGCACTGAGGTGTATGTTAATTTGTTTGGAAATATTTATCTATGCATACATCGGCGGCGTGCTTGATGAGTGACTATATTTGTGCTGCACTCACAGGCTTTTTCTGCCTTTAATGCAATCAGTGTACATTATAGAGACATGAATATGCAAATGTTGAATAAAGCTTGAATTTTTTAATTAAAAAAGCTAAATCAGGGGAATTATAAGCACCCAATTTAACATTTTAAATATGAAATGAAATGTTCTTCCTTGTTCCCGCTCATCGGCACAGAGTTTTGTTGATATTCAGCATTGAACTTGATTATTTTGCCTTGATTTGTTTTTGAAGGCATTGGCTTGGGCTTGGGGGAGGTCAAGAAAACTGGAGGGTTGGGAAGGAGGAGAGGAGGGGAAGAGGGAAAGAAAATGTCTAAAGAATGGCTCTGTTCCTGTCCTACTGGTGTCCTCAACACAGGAAAGCGCTTATTGCTTGTATACTTGCAGAGGGTATCAGCATATAAATACTGTACTCAGTTGGGAATTAAATTTCCAAAAGGAAGCATTTTCCTCACTCAATTTTCTCTTAATTCAGAAAAATTACTTTTAAATTGATGTAACACAGCAGCTCATAACAGTTGCATTATTCTCCCCCAGGAATAAACTCGGGCTTCGCTCCACTCCTGTTTCAAAGTGGTAAACAAATGCGCTCTTTTCAGGCATGGCTCTTTCCAGAGAGGAAAGCGAGCCTGTCTACTGGCTTGGGATTAAAGAGTCTGCACTGCAATCGGCTGATTATTTATTAAACGCTTCCTCATGTGGGATTCACTGCTGTCCATAATTAAATTACAAAGACCCTGGCCTGGCTCTTTGGAGTTTAGCATCTTCCAGGGTTTAAGCAACTGGGTGATCCTGGCCCATGGCTGGCCATGAAATCAAAAGTAATTATACCTTATAATTATGTTGTACTTCATTTAAAATACTTCTGACTGTGTGTCCTCAGGGAATTTAACACCTACTTGGGAGGGGGGGCAGGAATGGGTTGCATAATCCCTGAGTCGCTTTCGGAGATACTGCTATGAATTTTATAACGCATTTAGAGGGTAAAAGAAAGGGCTAGACTCATAATAATTGCACCAAATTTAGCCCAAATTTATATGTCAGTATGAACAAGAAGTAGAAAATCCAACATGCTTTCCAGAGAACTCCCAGTACTTACAAAGCTTTGCACTTAGACTTCCTGGACTGAGCAATTTGAAAGGGAAGTTCTTCTTGCAGTATGTCTTATCCTCAATATTTTACATGAAGTGCTAGCTTCATAACTCAAGCCCTGTGATCTAGAATTCTCTTCCAAGAATATGAATCTCTTCAAAGACAGGTATTTCCTGCTACAATGGTAAACACAGGAAGTATTAAAGAATTGCCTAAGTGATAGAAATTAGAATTAAATTCACACTGACAGCAAAATTTTAATTAATGTCTTTATTCTCTTATCTTTTCTGAGATCAGAGAGCTGGTAACATGCTGTACCATAATGCTCAATTTCAACTAAATGTTGCTTTTGTTTTATACCTAGGTGAGAAAAATAAGGGACCAGGGAGATAGCTCAGCGCAATAAGTGCCTGCCTGGCAAGCACAAGATCCATTTGACCCCAGTACCTCCCAAAATATAAAAAATAAAACCAAAATAAGATATATATTTATTTTGGAATCATTCTAGATTGATGGAAAAGATACAAAAATAATAGAGTTCTTTTATACTCTTCACCCAGGGGTGTTAACATCTTATATTACCAAAGTAGATTTGTCTAATCTAAGAAACTAGCACTGATGTCTTGCTATTAACTGAAGTTCAGACTTACTTGGCTTTTACCACTTTGAGGAAAGTAATTGTAAGTTCTGAGTATCTGAGTTTGTGTAGGGGAATCAGCTCAGCTGCTGCAAATACTATGAACTTAAGCTTAAGCTCAAGTCAGCGCTGAGCCACAACGTGACACGTTAAGAAATTTTAGGATCTCTATAGAGAATTACATGTTTTAATTTTTTTAAAATGTATTTGGTACAGGGTCTCACTATGGACTTATAATGATCCTCCTGTTTGCGACCTTCCCAGTGCTGGGATTACAGGTGTGTACCACCATGCCCGGACTCAGTGGCCAGCTCCGTGTGCCTGGGGGTGGAGCCAGTGTGGCATGTGGTGCCAGAGATCTAACCCTGGTCCCTGTGCTGGCCTAAGCAGGTGCTTATTTGATGAGCTGTCTCACTGGCCCTTGTAGAGAATTTTTTTATAAATCCAAATTTTTATAAATGAGCCAGATACACTGTTTGGAGAACCTAAATTATGCCGAGCTGACACGCACCCCCTGTGCTGTCCAAACAACTCTGAGTAGTATACACTTTGGTCTTGGCTTTTCATTTCTTGATGAGAAAGAATCCTCGTGTGCACAAGCACACACTCAAGCAGTGTTGAGATGAAAAGTCCCTTACATGGACATGCGCAGAAAGATTTCAATTATCATGGTCCTTTTAATCTAGGTCAGGAGGAAAACTAACATCAGGCAGTGCTGAACAGCCAGAGGGGTTCATGAAGAGAGAGAGGTTGAGGTCGATTTCCAACTGGAAACATGACACCAGCAGAAGGAGTCGTCTTGGAACTCTTCTCGTTTCCTGGGAATAGGTGTTTCATTTGGGCTGGCTGTGTGGATGTGGGTTCATCCCAGGTGCGTGTAAGGTGGTGTGACTCTGCATGTCAACACGGCAAGGGGTGTAGGGGTGGTCTGTCAACATGCATCACTGTTAGTCTGTCTACAGCTGAAGACTTTGAGCCGTCTGCTGGAGAATCAGGGCAACCCGAATACATTTCTTACAGTACAGATGGGTATCAGGAAAGTGAGCAGATGCATGGAAGTTAATCAGGCAGAGGCACAGCAGGGTAACTGCGAGCTAGGATTCACATGCCTTCATGAACCTTAATTAAAGAGCTGGGAACCTCCTTGGGCTTTATCTGTTGCCACTGTTTGGTCTCCTATTGTGACAGTTTTTTTTTTTCCTAAGCAACCATCAATTTACAGTGATCTTCTTATGGGAAGACCAAACGGCCCTAGGTTCTTCAACAGCAGTAAAGCAGCATAAGCACGAGTCACCAAGGGTTAAGTTGCTGCCGCTGCTGCTTCCGCAGCTGCAAGCCACACAGACAAGAGCCAGGCGTAAGGGAAGCTGGAGACTGGGCAGGAAAGATCCAGGGGACCCCAGAAGGCATCCTGCTGTCTTCTGCAATAGCCAACAAAAACCAAATGTCTTTGAGAGAGAGCTAAATTATTGAGTGGGCTCTTAACAGCAGGCAGTGGGAAAGGCATCTGCAGATTTGTGCTTCTCACCCAATAATAAATACAGTGTTGAGAGGAGAAATCCATCCTAGCCACTCAGGGTATGAGGGCAGAATCTGCTATCTGTCTCTCTTAATGATGGGCAGAGATCGGAGGCAAAGTTTGCTGGGCTGGGCTCAGTACCCTTCTCTGTGGGGGTGAGGAGCTACCAGACCTCATAAATAACTAGGCTTCCTGTCATTGAGGGCTTTACCCCCAGAAGTTCCCAAGAAGCCAGTCCCTGTGGAGAATGTATTACAAACAAATACATCTCCATTTAGTTTTAGTTTTTGCAAGATGAAAAGATGTTTATAGATGATGGTGGTGACGAATACTCAACAATGCAAATGCCCTTCTAGTTTGGTCCATTGTATGCTAGTGTCTTTCACTATAATTGTAAAAAATACTCTATAGACAAGGCCTAAATGCAGGATGTAAACGTGTTGGCCTCAAGCAAGCTTCTTGACGGCGGGGATGGTATGCGGATTTGTTTTTCTCTATCTAGTTCTTTGAGTAGTCCTTGACTCTCAGTAAATGGCTCTTGTGTTTAGTTTTGTGATGCACAGAGTCACTTGTGTGGCCAGACAGAGGTGGGCTTGTTGCCTAGCAACATGGATGTAAAGGGAGATGGGGAGTCTTGGGAAGACAAGCAAATTTGGAATCAGAAGACCCAAGTTTCAGTTATAATCAATGTTTATTTGACATTAGAAGGTTGTTAGCCAAGACATTCGACTCCTCTCTATCCAGGTTTCTAAGGACAGTCCCTCTTGGTGGTGACACAAGCTGCCCATGAGCTGGTGGAACTGCCCTCAGCTCTACTGTCCCTTGGGGTCATCACCCTAAGCCTAGAGAAATTCAAATTTCCAGTAGTCAGTCTCATGCCCCTTCTTGTCATGGTCTGCAAAGACACAAACTCAAATTGTGGACATTGGAGAGATCCAAGTGTTCAGAAAGAAGATATTGAGATAGTTATGGGGGTGGGTTTGAGTGTGAGGTCAGCTCTGTTTCAAAATCCCTTAGTTCAGCATCCCCCACGTGACTTGTTAGAAGAGCTGTGCTAAGAGTGTGCGACCACAGCGGCCCAGCTCAGTGACCTCAGTCGCATGTCCCTGGATGCCTGCTTGACTTGTAGCTCCCTGCTCCTGTGCGCCGGAACTTGAGCCACCTGGCTTCACATTCTGAATTGTGATATCAACTCCAGTGTGCTTTGGTGATCCGCCCGACTCTTCTCTGTGTGCTTCTCTGTGGAACATAATGGATCCAGAGCGGTGACAGAAACGAGTGCTGACATGTGCAAGTGGATGCCTGGTGTTTAGTCAATTATAATTAGTAAGTTATTAAGTCAGGCCTGAAACAGAGGCATGGATTGGTTTCATCGTAGTCTCACATTTCACAGAAGACCAGCCGACAAACCGTGAGCAGCCCACATGTGGGGAAGCCTACCTTGTATTTTCTTCTAGGAAAAGTCTTCAGAGGAAACTACCCCAGGCCCCTTCTCCTCATTTGCTAATAGGTCTTTCTGAAAGGCACAGTTGGCCCTTCATGTCTGTAAGGTCCCCATCTATGGGTCCAATCAATGACCGATCAAAAATATTTGGAAACAACTTGCTTGACTACCCAGGTACAGCCCAACTTTTGTTTCCTTTATAGCATAGCAATTTACATAGCATTTACATTGCATTAATTATTAGAAATGATTTAAAGTATATAGGAAGATGCCCAGAGCTTATATAGATGAATACTGTGCCATTTCATATAAGAAACTTGAGCATCCTTGGATTTTGGTATTCTTACGAGTCTGGGAAATACCTTCCTATGGACACCAGCGAATGGTTTTACAAAGTGTTTAAAAAGACAAAATACTGCATTATCATTACTCTTGTTAGTTCTGAACCAGAGTATGGGGCCTGTCATGGTTTGGAGTTTTGCAAGGGGAAAGATAGAGTATGGGACACATTTTATAAGGAATCACCCAAAGAATTCTATTGAAGAGTTCAGGAAATCTGACACACACTAAGCACCAAAGAATGCAGCGGAGGGCCTGGATCCTAATACCCTGCATGAGTCCAGCTGAAGACCTAGAGCCCATGACAATGCCTTTCCCAAGTCCAGTTGGAGGCCTAGGGCCAAGGCAATGTCTCATGCAGGCCTGCTTCATGGATCTGTGCTGGAAAGGCCCAAAGATCAGTGCTGGAATCTAGAAAGTCTGTGGGATGAAGGATCAGTGCCAGCAGGCTGAGGGATTTGAACTGAAAACAGTGGAGCTCCCTCAGAAGTACTACAGCCATCCTCAGCAACAGTGAGGTCCCGAGCTCCTCCAGCAATGAGGAAAGCTGAGTTCGCACCAGGAAAGCCAACATGACAAGCTTCTGCAGGAGGCTGAGGAGTGCACCATCTTCCCCTCCAGAGCCAGAAAGTGATACTCAAGATGAGGACCAGAGCTCCCCCAGAAGGAACCATAGCCATTCTCAGTGACAGCAAAGTCCCAAGCTCCTCCTCCAATAAGCACAGCCAGTTATTAGAAGTCAGCATGACAAGGTTCTCCAGCAGAACAGCCCAAAGAGAATCAGCAGCTTCCAACAGCTTCTCAACAACTTCTGTAGTTCTGCCTCTTACACTGCTGGTAACAACCCTCATGTGGGTCTCCCACACCCAGCACCATGCTAGTTCAATTCAGCTGGGTGTAGCAAGTTGACCACCAGGTAGCTATCTACTACAGGGCTCATAACAGAAACGTTGGCATAAAAAACATGACTGATTCAGTTTTCATCTGGGCTGGTTGAAAGTACCTTAATTTTCTTCGAAATGAAGTCTTAAAGTATGATTTATTACTCTTGAATTTTTGACCCATACTGTAGACCTTGGAATACAGAGCAGAATGTGTAGGAATAGATTTGTTATTTGTCCTGAAGATATCGCTGAGTAGCTTGGCTAATCCTGGGTTTCTGGAAACCTTTGGTCTATAGTTTATATATTAATGTAGGTATTTTGTTGTTGGTGATGCAGCACTGGGGACTGAATCCAGGACATTACACATGACAAGCAAGCCAGCTGTTTTTTATTTTGAAACAGGTTCTTACTAAATTGCCTCAACTGGCCTTGAATTTGCTACCCACCTACCTCAAACTCTCAAGTAGCTGGGACTGAAAGTGTGAACAGCAGGCCTGGCCTTAGGTTTGTGAGAGCACATTTTTGTTCTCCCAAACTACTTGATATTTACTGTGGTGACCTTTGTGCATCTGAGCAGGACTCTGGAGTCCCGTTATGTCCTTGTAAGTGTTCTCACTTGTGTATTTGCAAAGGACTATTGGCTTGCTTACTGGTTCTCAGTAGAACATCTGCTAGAAATACACCTATCTCCATCCAGTTTCTGTTATTATAACAGAATACCTAAGACTGGGTAATTTACAAAGAAAAGAGGCTTATCATTGCCCACAGCTGTGGAGGCTGAAAACACCAATCCAGGTGGTGATGTCTGGTGAGGGCCAGGTACTGCCTCAACTCCTGGCAAAAGCAGAAGAGTAAGCAGGCAGGGGCCAGCAGGTAAGAAAAGGGGTAGGGCTCTTGGGACTACTACTCCACTTCTAAGTGTCACACCCGTGTGACCAAAGCAGCTCCCACTGGAACCTGCTTTTCAACACTGAGAAATAAAGGGTCCAACAGATGCTCCGGGAGACGTCTTCGGACTATAGCAGCGTCCTGTGTCTTCCCCCCAGTTCTCTAATGGCATTTCTCATGTCGGCTGAGATTTATGTTCTCTGGCTACTGGTGATTCGGCCTTTGAGGCTCAGTGAGCATGTGGAGTCTGCCCCAGGCCCTGTAGCAAAATTGCTAGAGTTAGGGAATTGATCAAATGCCTGCATTGTTTGTTTGTTTCTTAGTTTTACAATTTAGCCAAAGACAAAAACTGAATTCCCATTGGGTGGGTGCCGACTGTTACCCTGGAAGCCTGGGAAAATGATACAGCGGGTCACGGTTCATTCCTGAGAATGATGTGGGAGCGAAGCCGAGCACTGAACATGACAGATACAAGTGAACATACCTACAGCCCGCCATTCCATTGGTGTTTTGCTCAGAAATCACCCATCCAGCAGGCTGATTCTGATGGCATGGTACATGTGCCTACAGCGTGTGCCCTCCACGCTTCCATTTGAAACCTATACTCTTTGGATTGGTCATCTTTCCAATTCCTGAGATGACATTTTCTAAGTTGGATTGTCAAAGTCTGGCTACATACCTTTCAAGCTAGTGAATAATGTTACTGGCCACTGGTGTAAGCCCCTGGATGTACTCTATTTTAGACCTATAGGGTAATGAGAAGTATTAATGTTACTATTGAAAGGGAATAAACAGAATCTTTGGAGGCACTGGCCCTTCCTCCCTTTCCTGGTTCACATTAATGCTTATCTAAATGCCCCAAGCAGATGCAACCCAGTCTCTTGGGAAATCAAGACTGCAGAGGCATATGGTGTGACTGTGTCTTCAGAATTGTAGCTCTTTGCCTTTCTCTTTCCTGATTGATTGAAAGGCTTTTCCCCATGGCTCATGGGAGTTATCTCACTGTCCCTCCCCTTCTACAGATAGCTGTGGGGCTCTCCAGAAGCCAGGCGACTGTTCTTGTCTGCCTTTCTTTGAACCTCTGTGAAGACAGCATAGTCCAGGGCTGTTTTAAGCCTTCCCTGGTGGGCCTGGGGATGATTAGACAAACCTGCATGCATTCCAGAAGCAGCCTGGGAAGCCTGGAATGGGGCTGATTAGGAGGGTGGGGTGGGCCTGGGAAATCTGTGAGGCCTGAGATGGCCCTACCTGGCTATACGAGGCATCCCCTTTGTGATAACCACACCATTTCTCCTCTTGTATCTTGTCTCAGAAGCTAAATTCCTCTCTAAACAGCTTTAGATCTTGAGTTGAAGGGTCTCTTAAGAGTTTCTGGGTGTTTAACAGAATCTTGGGTGTCCAGATAGTGGGAGGTAGATTACCTACTAGTATTGCTTAAGTAGATAGGGTTCTAAAATGAAATGAGCAGGATGCTTGGGAGGGGCAGGTCTCCCTCATGGAAGAAGTGAAAGCAGAAGCTGATGAGGACACAGCCATGGAGAAAGCATAGCTGCCTTCTAGCGACCTGTAGGGTGGTGCCCAGTGGTCTCCTGCCTGGTTTCCAGGCCGATGGAATCACTTAGGAAGAATGCTTCTCGGGAACAAGAGACAGCACATGCAGAAACATTTGCAGCAGCCTCTCCCGCCTGCTGTGTTCCCACTCCTCTCTTGCCTTCTCTTTTGCTTGCTGTAAAGCCAGCTGCCAAACTCTGAGCTGCTGTATGCAGGGGCACACAAAGCAAGGAGGAGAGGGGGACCCTGGCCTGCAGCGCATGAGCAGGAAGGCCTCAGTCCAAGGCCAGGAGCAGCTGGTTCCGGCCAACGTGCTCTTGAGTGGGCCTAGAGGAAGAGGCTGCTCCTGCTAAGCCTCCAGTGACCACAGGCCTTGAACCTCAGCTGGATCATGGCCCGGAGACCTGGCAGCAGGAGGCCAAGCAAGCCTCATCCTAATTGTCCAACTACAGGAACTGTGTGACATTAAATTGTGTTTCAAGCCACTAAGTTCTAGGTTAACTTCCTATGTCACATTAGACAATGAGGCCGGCATAATGAATCACTAATTTCCAAAGCCCTCTCAGATTTAGGATTTTATGAGTTTTCAAGGGCTAACGAGAAGATTCGAAGGTATTGACCACGTGGATGTCTGACCTGTTCTTTCTCCTTTCTTCTTATTAAGTCCAATAAGTAGTTGGGCTTATCTGTTGGGATTCATTTTTCTTTGTATTCAGCCTTGTCAGCGGCTGAAACCTTATTAGGTCAGCTGAAGAAAATGAACTCATTCAAGCAAGTCTCTAGGAAGTCTAGGAAGTCCAGCCAGGAAAAGGAAGATAGCATCTGGCTGCTAATGCAGTGTGCTTTGCATGTGAAATAAGAGTGGTCGCTACCCAAACAAGCAGTTCCGAGGTGGCATTGATTGCTGTGGGTCTGAGCAGTTCTTTCTAATCTTGTCTATTATTCTCACCTTTAGCGCAAGGGCCCATCAGGGCTGGCACGGAATGGTTCCTTCAGTCATCTATTTGAGGAGCTGCCACAGTTGCTTTCTGAGTAGATATATTTGTGACTTAAATGCTCTTGGCTCAATAAAAGAATTATAGTGTTTTATTGTGAGCGGAGGAAGCCCGGGTGGGTTTTGCCATTGCAGCCCCAAAGATCTATTAGGCTGCCAGTTCAGCCCACGGAATCAATGTTTCGTATAAAGATTTCTAGTCTTCATTCCTAGGAACAGGCCAGCGACATGCTAACACTTAATGTTGTTGAAAGAAATAAAAGATGTAGTTTGAAATTTAAATGATTTGAATAAAAGAAAAATCTCAGCACAGTAAACCAAATTGCCCTCATTTCCCCTCTAGGTGTACAGGCGGACTTCACAGTGCTTGACCAGCTGTGTATTTTAAGACACATGAAATGGTCTGGAAGACAGACCCTGAGGCGTTCATTCAACCAGGTGACAAAAGTGTGCAGGGCACTCAGCATGACAATTACCTGGGACAAGCGCAGCTACCTGTTTCTGCATCGTGTCCCTGTTTGTAAATTGCGACTAGCAGTTGATCTTAGGAGCTGCTTAGGGATAGAACAAGAAAACTGAAGGGACTGTGACACACAACAGTGCCACGACCACCTTTATTGAATGTCTTGTCCCCTGGCCTGGTGTCCTGGACAGTTGTGGCCATCAAGGTCATGCTCAGCGAACTCATAGCTCTTGTGTTCCACGTACACACACATCTGCATTTGTGAAGACTATCACTAAGTAGTTTAACATAGATTTTTCTGTATTATATCAAAGATCCAGGAGTACAGTGAAGGAAGTGGAAACCGAGAAGTGAAATCTGTCCTTTAAAATGTGTTCGAATACATGCAACCTAGAATTTACCATTTTTACTGTCTTGAGGTGTGCAATTTGGGGACGTCATTTCACAGCAGTGTGTGAATGTCATCACTGTCTAGTCCAGGAACTTTTCAGTCTCCCAAAGGAAACTCCATAGCCATGAAATCACGATCTCCAGCCTTCCCCCTGGTAACCACTGAGCTCACAGCTCTCGTACTTGGCCCCTTCACTTAGCATAAGATGACTAGGGTGTCCCTGTGGACACTGTATCTGTATTTTAGCAACTCATTACTTTTTAATGGTTGGTAACATTGTGTTATTTGGATATACTACACTTTGTTTATCTATTTAGCATTTAGTGGTTAAATTGTTTTGTTTTGCTTTTCTTTTTTAAAGGTATTTAGTACAGGGTCTACAGGGTCTCACTGCACAGATTGGACTTGTAGTGATTCTCCTGTTTTCAGCCTCCCAAGTGCTGGGATTACAGGTGTGTGCCACCATACCCAGTCTCAGTCACCCTCTCAGCACACCCTGGGGGTGGGGCCGGCATGGCAGACTGGGGATTGAACCCCGGCCCCTGCATCTGCCTAAGCAGGTGCTTTAATCTGCTGAGCTATCTGGCTGGCCCTTTTTCTTTCTTGAGATGGGATCTGCTCTGTTGCTCAAGTTGGTACAATCTTCCTGCCTCAGCCTGCCAGGTTAAATGCTTTGAACATTGATCAACGCCAACATTATTAAACAATATGTTAAATATGCACTTCCAATGAGATGATTATGTTAGTAGTAATGGTCATTTGTATCTAAGCTTCAGACATGCACTCCTCTTCTGTGAGCCTGTGCACCACAGGGATGGGTGCTCTTAGCTGAGAACAGGATCCACAATGGATCTTTAGTCCCTGACATGCTCAGGCAGAAATGTACCTGAGAGATATCATTCCCTTGAGAAAGTGGATCTTCTGAACACTGTAAGACACCATTCCTCTCCTGGCACTGGCAGGCGGGTTCCTGTGGGGAACCTTAGTGCTGGAAAGTTCTGGGGAGAAGGTTGCAGAAGGTCCCGAAGTTCTCTCTTGGATAGCACATGTCTGGGGGCTCCATTCTGCTGCCACTCTGGCTGGTGTTTGGGTGATATTCATGAATGACCCTGCTTCAGGTGTCCAAAGGTTCATCCTCGATTGAGGTCGTTCTATGGTTTCAATCCCTGCAGTGTTTCCCCGGTTTTCTGGTGTTAGGACTGAATGTGGCAGGTTTCGTAGGCAGCAAGTCTGACAAAGGGAAGCAGGTTGGTATGGAATAGAAGCATCTCCAACCCCATCCTCCCAAGGACAATGGGGGCTACTTTGCTGCACAGTCAGAAATTTTTGTCTCAAAAAGAGCTCATCTGGGAACCTGTGAAGGAAATTAGGTATCACAGACAAGACAGGGTTTGTTCTATAGTTTACGCATGTCTCAGCCAGTTTCAATCAACTTCTCTCTATATTTGGAGACTCTCACGTCAGAATTGTCTTTCAAGATACTTCTCAGAATTTGGCTGTTACATTAGAGGAGGGAAAAAAGTGCCAGCTTCTTCCTAAAACAGGGAGGTGGGAAGATAGGAGTTAGTTATTATGTGAGTTTTAAATATGTTCTATAAATTTCACTTAATAATCACACGGATTCTGATTTTGCAATAAACTCCGAAAATGCCTGACACAAGCTGAGCAGTTACAAGGAAAATGGATGATAATTGCTTTTCCTTTTAGAAAAATAGCCCGTGCCCTCAATTAGATCACCGTGTGTACAGCTCAGCATCTGTTTGTGTGGCACACGTCAGAAAGTCCAAGCGAGCGGACTCGAATAACAAGGCCCGGCCTCCTGCACCACTGCCGTCCCAGGGGTGCTCTGCCACTGCCACTCCAAGTCCTGGTGCTGGGACTTCTCCGAAGTGATCAAGACACGATGCGAAATAGGCTCTTGGCTGCGAATGACCATCAGGTGGGTCCAAGTGATTTACAAACCAGGAACACGATTTATTTGCTAAGCAGGATGGCTTTCCAGGGCAGCTGCGCTGCTTTTCTGGAAGGTCGTTATCATGCCGCTTAGTCATCATCACCCAGCATATCTTGGAGTAAATGTATACAGTTAAATATCACTTGGATATCAAAGAAAACTCACAGATAAGATTATGTATAGTATGTGCTCAATACATCATCCTTCATTTTGAAAGCATTGGCAAAAGTCTATGTCAGGGGGCCTGGAGAATTTTCCAAGTGGAAAGGATATTAATGACCAAGGCATATGCCAGGCTTTTTGAGGCAACTTGCCAAATACTTGTATTTTTATTTAGGATAGGATCAAAAAGCCCTAGCCTGAGCCCTCATGGACTCTGCGTATTGGTGAACCTCTGGATCTTCTAAACTGAAAGATAGAGTTGGGTAACACATTTGTATGCTCTTCCAGAGTTTAGATCTTCACATTGAAAGCTTAAACTCTCCCTGCTGAGTTGGATTTCACCTATGTTTGAAAACCTCTACCAGCAGGGATCTCACTCTTCTTTATTTCTGAAAATGAAACACTGGTCTCATTGGCACAGGAAACTCACCAGCTGCCATTATTCTTCATAATTCTCTGCCAAATTGATTGCGTGATAGGTTGATTTTATTAACTACAAATCGATGGAGCCACATTGCCCATAAGATTCTCACTATTTATATTAGCTTTGAGGGTTTCTGTAGCACAGTGCTACGAGATGGGTGACATATGGGAGCAGAAACTAGCTCCCTCAGCTCTGGGGGCCGGAAGTCTGGCAAGAAGATGTCCGTAGGGCAGCGGTCTATCTGTCGCTGAAGGTTCCAGCGCAAGGTCCTTCCTTGGTGTCTGATCAACTCTGTGGCACTGTGCTTGTAGGAGCATTGCCTCAATCTTTGATCCCAATGTCACCAGGTGTCCAACCTTCATGAGTCCGCGTGTCTGCTTATCCTCCTTTTTGGCCATAATACTCCAGGATGACTTCACTGATTAAAACTGCCTATTTCCAAAATAAGATCAAAGGTTAAGATACAGAGAGTTAGGACTTCATGACCTCTTTTTGGAAGAGAAGCACACTTCACCCAAAACATCCCACTCAATGTTTCCATGTTGAAAAACTGACCTTAGTCCTGGCAAATCTGTAGGGGGAGGACGTCTCAAGAATTAGTAAGAACTATGGGTCTGCGAGAATGTCCCCTTGTGTTGTCTACTCAGTGGTAGTACAGAAGGGTTTGCAAGACATAACCTTGCTGATCAAATGATTGCTGAGTGGGGAACATTGTTGTTCAGTATACTTATGTATTCCCTATTAGATTTTTATTTTGTTCAATTTGGCTTGCAACCCTCTTGCCTGCCAGCTTTCTCAAACATTCATAACCCTTTCTTACTTCATCCCCTCTGTATCGCCACTAGTCAAGCGGTTTTTATTGAACTCACATTTTGTAGTTTTTTTTGTTAATTAACATGAAATCAATTCAATATACTTTTGTCAGCTACAAAAATCTCATGACAGGAGTCCTTGTGGTTGGGTGGTGTGGGAGGAGATAATGGCAGAAGGGGGCAGCAAGGGGGCCCTGGAAGGTGAGAAGGTCTAGAACCAGACCCCATTCATTGATGGCTCACACAGAAGCAGTAAGGTAATATCAACTGTAGTAGTTCTACTTTCCTTATTGGTGAGATTAAAAATGAGTACTTCCAGCTGACTGTAGGCCTGTTCATTGCTATCTACAATTGTAATATACCACCCACAGTTTCAAACTTTCACTGGGGATCTTAGAACATATTCCTGCAGATAGACTACTAGAGTTCACACATAAACACACAGCCACACACGCACATGTGTGTGTGCACACACATGCTTTAGATTGTATTGCACATATTGTCTTGTAGCGTTCTCCCTTAACAATATTGTTAATGTTATTTAAGGTTTTAGGACTTCCTAAGACTTTATTTTTATTTTTAACATATTTGGTTGTTACAGGGTCTCACTATGCAGCTCGACTTGTGGTCATCCTTCTGTTTTCAGCCTCCCAGCCCTGGGATTACATGCATGTGCCACTATGCCCAGAATCTGTGGCCAGCTCAGCTCATCCTGAGGGCAGGGCTGGCATGGTGTGTGGTGCCAGGGATCAAAGTATGGTCCCTATGCTTGCCTAAGTTTGGCTAAGCAGGAACTTTAGCCTGCTGAGCTCTCTCTCTGGCCCCTTCTTCAGACTTTAAGTGACTGTAATATTTCATTTAAGTGATTGCATAGTATTTTAATATGGATGTAACAAGATTTATGTCACTAATTTAGTTTTTGGACATTTGAGTTGTTTATAGCTTTTTATTCATAAATAATATCATGAGCACCCTTGTATGAAATTGTTATTGTACGTCCTCATTAGATAATTGCTTTGTTGTATCTTTTCCATTTTTGCTTTTTCTTAAATATGTATTTATCCATTCACTTAGCAATAACAATTTCAAGCTATACTCAAGTACTGTGTTGAGACATTTTTGTTTCCATTCATAAGGCAAAAAAGTCTTATTTTATGTATTTATTTTTATTTTATTATTTTTCAATGCATTTGGTTGTTACAGGGTCTCACTATGCAGCTTGGATTCGCAGTGATCCTCCAGTTTTCAGCTTTCCCAGTGCTGGGATTACAGACATGAGCTGCCATGCCCAGAGTCAGTTGCCGCTCAGAGCACCCCGGGAGTAGGGCCAGCACAACATGCGAACCCTGGTCCCTGCGCTTGCCAAAGCAGGCACTTAGTCTGCTGAGCTATCTCACTGGTCCTAAAAAATGTTTTATTTTAATGCACTCCTTAAATTTAAATATTTATAGTGAACCTACATTATCATTCTCAGTTATGAAACATACTGGAGCATTATACATGTCTCAGTCAGTGTGGTCTGCCATAGCAAAATATCACAGAGTGGGTGGCTTAAAAAATAGAAATTTACTTCTTCATGAAACAGAAAGCTGGTTGTCCAAGAACAAGGTCCCAGCTGATTCTTGTCTGGCAAAGGCTCCCTTCCTGACTGTTCTGGGTGCCTTCTCTACATGGTCTATTGGGCTTTCCTTGGTGAGTGTGCTCAGAGCAGGGGCAAGGGGAGGGAACACGTGGTGTCTTTTATAAGGATGGCAGCCCATGTGTTCAAGACCTACCTTTAGGGTCCTATTTCACATTCAGTACCACCTTAGAATTCTCATCTTCAAGCATAGCCTCCCTGGGCATCAGGGCTTCAGCAATGTATTTTAGGACAACACAAATATTCAATCAGTTATAGAGTGAGATCACATACACATACCGCATAGTACTAAGAACTGAACCCTGTGCATTCTTATACCTGCTAGGCAGGCCTCAAAGTTTTTAATTCAGAAACAGCTCTCACCAAGTTGTCCTGGCTGGGTTTGAATTTGCAATGCAATCCTCCTGCTTCAGGCTCCCAATTAGCTGGGATTATAGGCATGTGCCACCCTTCTGGGTCAGATAGATTTTGAAATTTCATTGTATGGTACTTTTTTTGTATTTAAACATTTTACCAATATTATTCTATTTCATCTGAAGCAAGTTCTATAACCTTTAAATCTTCCTCTCATTACTTTTTGTAATTTTTTCCCTTAATTCATGCAGGGGTGGAATTTTCAAAGTCTAATAAGAGTAGTAATCATAACACTGTCTTATGACAACAACTAAACTAGCCCTGAGGTCTCTGATTTCCACCGGGCATTACCCATTGGTGGCTCTTGGGTCTTGCAGGCCTGATCTACTGATGTCCTCAAGGCCAGCAACAAGTGTCCTTCGAGGCTTATGCCTGATGGAGTTAGACTCACCAAGACTCTCTTTTCAGTTCATCTCAGTACCCACTAACTTGGTATTTTAACTGCTTCTACCAAATCCTTCTGCTTCTGCCTTGTTTTACCAGGTAGAAGCAGCTCACAGCTTTTCCCCACATTTAAGGGAAGGAATATTGGGGTCACCTTAGAGAACATCTGTCTTAACCTATAATGCTATCTCTTGATGAATTTTTGTGTATGCGCATTCTCTTTTTGTAATAAGGATTTCAAACTCTTATACCTCTCTTTCTCTCCTCTCTCTGGCCTTTCCAACTTATTTATAGCATTTTAAAATATTTACATCCATGTGTTCTATTGCCTCCAGTCTCATCGTTGTGCTATGTGGCGGGTATTTATCATATTTTGTAGTTGCGCGGTCTCCCTTGTACTCTGTTGCTATAGTGGAGGAATTACCTGCTAATGATTCCCACCTGCAGCGTTCCATTATCTTCCAGCTTCTAATGTCCCTGAGAAGGTCCCAGGGCTGTTCTGGCTCCAACTTCTTTGTTTGCTCTAACGTTCTCTCTTCTTGGAAGTATTTAGCATCTATCCTTTGTTCCTAATGTCCCGAAATGAGGTAGTGTATCTCACCTACTTCACCGAATGGCATTTGCAATTTGGAACTCTGGCTTCCCTTATTTCAGTTCTAGAATTTTTTCTTATATTATTATTATTATTATTATTGTATAATGTTTTGCCCAATGTTTTCTTTTGCTGCAGCCCTTGCTATTTGAGTATTAGGTATTCTTGTCTATAATGTTTGTTGTCTTCCCTCATATTATCCATTTTAATATAATTTTTAAAAATTCTCCCTTATCTTCTAGTTGCTTTATTGAATTTGCAAGTTTGACTCTCATATTTTTATTGCCAGGAGTGCTTAACTGCTGAGTGTTATTATTATTTTTCAGACACCATTTATTTTTGCTTCATGAACATCATGTCTTACCCCTGCCTTCTGCTCTGCATTGTCTGTGTTCTCTCTGAACTCCAGCAGGTAGATGGGGGCAGGGAGAGTTATTCATTTCATTATTTATTTAATTGATTTCTCCACTTGGCAGTTTCCATCCATAAAGGTAGGGAAGGAGATCAGGGTGAATCTGTGTCCCACACAATATTCCAAGTCATCTATCTGAGTTTACCTGGCTTTTTATGTAGCTGGCATGTGCTGAGGGGTTGTCTCCACTCCCTGTGCACTTCCGGATATCTGAGGAGGCAAAGTGGATGCTTTCTCAACTTTATCATCTCCGCATGCTCTCAGGTTTGAGCCTCCCCCCCACCCCCCGCAAGGTTCCTCCTCCATTTGCCCCTGGTCTTTTTTTTTTAACTCATTAACTTTATTGAAAACCAATAATTATATAGAAAATTTTAAATTGTAGACAAATATTAAAATGTGAAAGATATAAGATGTAGACAATGAATTTTAGAAAAATATTTCTGAAATGAATAAAATAACACAAGATTAATAATACATTGTGCATTGTAAAAATTATTTACAAATTTAAATGAATATAACAATCAAAATTGTCTAAAGTAAACACGAAGAAGAATTTACAGATCAGTCCTATAATAGTTCACTTTGTGCCAAAATCAAGAAACTTATGTTCATATAATTAGAATTCTCAAAGTAGAGTGGGATAGGAAATAAATATTTAAAGATTTAAAATTTCTGAATTTAGTTAAAATTATAGCACCACATTTCCATGAAAAATGAACCTTTTGCACAATAAATATGAATAAAATCATCCAAGATACATAAAAATGAAATTGTCCAAACTAATTATAAAGAAAAAAATCACTAAAACATATACATAGAAAAAAATACTAGCTATAGAAGAACAAAACTAAATAGTATCTTATTCCACATTAGAAAAAAAAGCAAGTCAGAAACTAGACTTATTTATTCAAAGGACTGAAAAAAAAGATCAGTTCTCATTGAATTTTATACTTAGCAAACATACCTTTGAAAACTAAAAGTAAAATATTTTCCATTTATACAAACTTGAGACATTCTAATACTTTCAGATGTAACATATAGAAAATAACAAAAACCATAATCTAGAAGGCAAGAGAAGTTGCTGTATGGTCCTGGATAAACAATGAAGAGCTCTCAAAATGGTAGTTATGCAGGACTATGAAAAATATAATTATACTAGATGAACCCATTTAAAAGGTCATTGAAGATTTCCATAAAACAGTATCAATCTTATGTCAGGTTTAAAGGATCTACAAACTGCGGTACAGGGCTTCAGGGTAAACCCTAAGGGGATTTGACTGACCTTGGCAGATCCAAAAGTTACATTTCTTGTTACATAGGTCTTAATTTATCTTGGTCTTAACCATCCAGCAGAAAAGTATAAAAACAATGTATGAAAACTAAAGCCATATTAATACCCTGAGCTGTAAAAGGCTCAAGTCAACAACTTCTCACATTGCCAGTCCTACAGATAACCCACTACTATTGTGGACTACTGGACTATATTGGATTATTTTGCTGAATTCACGCACCTACAATATCTAAATGGCAATGGAATGCCCATCTCTAACAAAACTAAATAAAAAAGGGGGATACTAAGGAAGGACAATTTTGTATCTGTGTATACAAAATAGGATAAATATAGAGCTACTTTTCTTAATTCAGTGAGAAGAAAGATTTGGACTAAGTGCTTGGACAGGATATAATGTCTGTATCTTGTACTATGATTACCCACTAAGAAGACAACAATATGCAATGTATTAATTATTGAAACTGTCCTATTAATTGGTTTTGAAACTGTCTCATTGCTATTTTTGTCTCAATAAAATTAATAAAAAATATTTTAAAAATCTTATGTCAGGTTATATACATAGTTTTTCATATGTGTGTGTATGTGTGTATGTAAAAGACAAAAACTAATATAAAGTCAATGGAAAATGGAAATCTACTTTTTAAAGTTTTTAATACTAGGTCTTGTAAGTAAATTATAAGTCAAAGAAACTTACAAAGTTTAAATATAAATCATAAAACAAAAAATAAAATTAGGGAGCTGGGGAGATGGCTCAGTAGAATAAGCGCTTGCCTGGAAAGCTCAAGGGCCTGAATTCAATCCCTGGTTCCACCAAAAAAAAAATTAAACAATATTCAGAAAATTAAATATTAATTCAAAATTAAAATAAATATTTCAAAATAATATTCAAAAATTAAATTGTGAGTCCAACTAAGATGCCAGAATGTAGTGTATCATATGTACAAATCTGTGATCCATTCAGAGTACTCACACAGTATTTGATTAGGTTAATATTTACAAAATATCAACTAAGAAAAAGTTTTCATGACAGTAAAGAATTACTAAGAATAAAACATAACAAAAATACTAGAATGGAAAATATATGACCAGCACTTCTAACAGTTTGGGGGTGGGATATCACACAAAGTTCTAGTATGTGGTGGATGTGGACAGTGACCATGACGCTTACTGGTGACCAGGTGTCACTTGTGGGACTGAGCTACTTCTATTTCCTTGATATCCACCCTGTAGACCCAGACGGAATCATGACCCACAGGGTGCAGAAGTCCATTTGTAGAGGATGCTGATGGAAATATTTTGTAGCTAGATACGAAAGAATAATTGAAAGACTGCTGTTGTATACCTCTTTTTCTCCTGTGTTTGTTTGCCCTATTTGGTGGGTTCTTTCTGTTCTCACTCATGGAGTTATGGTCATTTTGATACCTCTCAAGTATATCTTTTAGTAGTCTGTGCAGGGTTGGCTTTGTTGTCATGAAATTCTTTAGTTGTTCTTTGTCATGGAAGTATTTCATGTCTCCATGAACTTGAAAGACAGTTTTGCAGGATAGATCAGTCTGGGTTGGAATTTGTTTTCTTGCAAGACTTGAAGTACTTTGTTTCATGCTCTTCTTTATTTGATGGTGTGTGAACAGAAATCTGACATTATTCTGATGGGTTTTCCTTTAAATGTGATCTGTTTCTTTTCTTTAGCAGCTTTTAGTATACTGTTCCTATGCTGAATTTCTGGGATCTTGATTATTATATGTCTGGGTGTGGTTTTAACTGGGTTGATGTTATTTGGAGTTGTATGTGCTTCGGTTACCTGAATCTCAGATTGTATTCCCATATTTGGGAAGTTTTCTGCTATTACTTCTGCTCATATTCTTTTTATATCATTTATATTGACTCCTTCCTTCTCATTGATGCCTATTAATCTTACATTGTTCATCTTTGCATTGTCTTGCAGATGTTGAATTACTTTTTCCTGTATCCTAGTTGTTTTTAAGAGACATTTTCTTACCTTTTCACTAGCTGCAATGGTGTCTTCAAGGTCTGAAAGTCTATCTTCACTTTCATTCAAATGGTTTTGCCAGCTTGTGACTGAGGTTTTCATTTCCTGTACAGCACTTTGAATCTGCTTTATGCATTCTATTTCTTTCCTATATTGCTCATTCAAGAATTCCATCATTTTCCTGTTCTCCTCTATGTTTTTATCAGTGTCTTCTTTAGAAGCACTTAGCATTTCTTTCATTATAGTTATTTCTTTTTTTACTTCAGAAATTATTTCTGATCTGATTTCCTCTAGACCTTTCTGCAGTTGCTTCTTTACTTCAGATGCTATTATTTCAGAGACTTCAGGTGTGTGATTTCCAATTTCTTCTATGCTATTGTCTCCTACATATGTTCTGGGTGGGCTCAGGGCCTGAGAATGCATTTTCCTCTTTCTCTTTATCATTTTATATAGCTCTATTTTCTGACCTTTGGTGTAGAGCTTTGGTAGAATTATTACCTTAGCACCAGGTCCAGATCTACCAAGTTCAAACTTGTCCAGGTGGGTGTGGCTTGGTTCTGGCTGCTGTGCTCCACTTCTTCCTGCTGTAGCCCTTGGAAGTGAATCCACTGTGCCACTCTGGCAAGATGTTCTGCTTCTGGATCAGCTGGGTGGGTCTTGCCTCTAGCCTTGCTGCAGGGAGTTCTGCAGCAGGGTTCCACACCTCAACTGTATGCTGGGTCCTTTGTGCTGGCTGGAATGAGGGCCCGGGGGGGGGGGGGGTCCAAGCAGTCACACTCACATGCTGGGCCTGCACGCTGGCTGAAGTCTGCCTTTGGTCCTTAACCAGTGTCATTATAGTTACAAATTTCTCTTAGCAGTAGATTTTTGTTTCTATATCTTTGCTGTTTGGGGCTGATCTGTAGCTATTTTCAAGTTTGGGGGTGCACATCCAGCATTAAACTCCCCAAGCAGCCAAGGTCACTTTCAAATGATTTTCTACTTTTCTGGCAGGAGGAGCAGACACAATGATCCCCTTGTCAAGATAATGGGCTCTAGGACCAAAAGCAGACTTCACACAATATGCAATGAATCAGTAGATGTAGAAGAAAACTGGAAAAACTCAAATCCCATCAAGGATTTTTGTGAAATGCAGAAAACAGTTAAATGGTCTGTTTGAATTATGGAATTTCCTTTTGACAATACCCATTGCTTGAACTAGCTCGTCCAAATTAGATTTCACAGAAACATTATGTCTTGATTAAAATATTAGAATTCTGCAGCAAGACATTCAATGCGATTTGAAGTCCACAAACTCCCTAACTGTCAGACTGAATCTCTGTAAGCTATTCTTGTTTAGCCTTTAGAAAAACAGAAAACTTGGCAATGCTCTTCTGGCTAGGATGAAGCAGTGGGAAGAAGCGTATCAGGTTTAAACTGAGGAGGGTAGAATTTTACCACTTTGTTGAAGCAGTCAAGGTGAAGGTTGCCCATGGCCAAGCAGAATGATCTGGGACTTGGCTTTGGAATCTTCCAGGGTTGGAAATACTAATGTGGCTCCTGCTGTCAAGTTGGTGGAGGAATAGTATCTTTGGAAGCTTTAGCCATTTTGTGTTTGCTATTTACTAAACTTAAAACAGTATGGCTTGCATTAGCAAAAGGTCTGCAAGTTGTGTAGAAGGGATTTGAAACAGCTCTCTGGCTTGTGTAAAGAATGAGCCTATGGTTCCTGGCTCCTTCCAGCTCCTTGTGGGAGACCTAGTGTAAGGCGATCTTTTGCATGCATGGTTGGAACAGCAAGCCAAGGAACATCTGCATTATTATTTTTTTACAATAAACATTTTGTATGTAAAAACTGCAGTTTTCTTTAGCCCCATTCTGTGCCAAGTAGACTGACTTTTCGTATATACATATGGGGACTTAGGAAAACATTGTCAATAGATTTAAGATATATGTATATTTGGAGAGATTCTGTGACAATTACTGTGTAAGCATTGTAGAGTTCAGATTGTTCATTTTTTAACCCATTGTTTTCTGTTAAAGAAAAATTCCCAGTGGTCACCCTTACACTTACCTAAGGGAAACAGTTTCTCTCTTCTACCTCTTCTAATAATCTATTGATAATATGACCTTTTGATGATGCCTTTTAGTTGTATAGCTAGAGATATATTCTATGGTTTCAGTACCTTTGGAAAAAGTGTCTAAGATCTGATTCAGGGATCCATTTCTTAGCATGATCTTAATAAAGATGAGATGCTGGGAGGTCAATGAAACAGAAAAATAGATGGTGCAGGACCAACTGTGGAAGTTCAGGCCCAAAATCCTAGCACTCAGGAGGCTGAGGCAGGAGGGAGGCCATGAGTTCAAGGACAAACTTGCTTACATAGAGTTCAGTGTCAGCCTGAATTACCTAGCAAGATGCTGTTTCAACACCCGTTCCCCTAAAAGGATTTTACAGGGAGACAGACAGAGTAATTTAAAAATCCCAGAGTCACTGGCTGTAGACTCAGTGTTTGGAAACCCAAGGTCAGAAAGGTTACAGAGATTAATGAAGGCAAACTAGTAGATGACCTTACTGAAGGTCATCCCTGCAGATAGGCAAGGAATAGAAAACTTCCTTGGCATGCGTGGTGAGAAGGCAAAAGTCAAAACAGCAGGCCTTCCCTGGAGCAGGACTTCCAAGGACATGAGATGGCCTCTCACTTAGGAGGAAAACTCTTCCTTCTCCTGTGCCCACCCTACCTAAAACACATTCTTGACATACATGCATGGACCTATGAATGAGATTCCTCAGCTTGACAAGGCAGCTACAATTGAGAGAGATGTGAGTTATATTCCTAATGATACAGAATCACAACATTTTCCAATATGCAGTAAGGTTACATCATATTTCTTGGAGTGAAAAGGACAGGAAAAAAACAACTGCTTTAAAACTAGATAAGGATGGTTGTTCTCTGTAGTCCAGGAGAAAGGTCCTGGATCACCATGTTCTCCAGGATACAAATTTAATTCCCTTTTACCTACAATAGTTATTATTTCCCTCTCAGAGAATTTTTAAAAATTGCTCTCCATTTGAATTGCTTTCTTTATTTCTTTTTTTTTTTTTTTTTTTTTTTTTGCGGAAACCAGGGATTGAACTCAGGTCCTTGTGCTTGCCAGGGAAGCGCTTTTTCTACTGTGCCGTCTCCCCGGCCCTTCCATTTGAATTTCTGAGTATGTCAAAGTTCTCTTCTACTCTTTATTTTTAGGTTAAAGGTATGACTGAAAACTTATTGACACATGAAATGTTTTTATCTTATCTGAAATGTATAGAATAATATATTTTTAATAAAGGATCACTATTAGTGCTTTAATCTTCAGTGACTCAGGTGCCTCTCACAGTGTTTTGAAATTCAGGAGAGGCCAGGACTCAGACTTGTATTTTTTGGTAATCATGACATTGATTATTATCTTGATGTTCTGAAAATATGTAGTTCTTCTGAGGAAAATGTAGGTCCTCTGCCCATTACTTATAATTTCAGATCCTTGAACATTTTCCGATGCAGAACCTTGATCTGCGGGAAAACT
Source organism: Octodon degus (assembly GCF_000260255.1). Taxonomy (NCBI): domain Eukaryota; kingdom Metazoa; phylum Chordata; class Mammalia; order Rodentia; family Octodontidae; genus Octodon; species Octodon degus. The sequence goes on along the minus strand of NW_004524695.1, from coordinate 6,485,076 downwards.
CCAAACTCCATAAGCTTGCACTCCAGGCCTTTCGTAGCTTGGCTGGGAGCATTCTCTGGGAAGAAATGAGTTCTGTGAGACAAGAAAAAGCCTGGAGAGTGTGCCCAGGTCTCAACCCAAGCAATGATAAGAGCGGAAGCCTCAGGCATCACGTGAGGAAGACACCCCGGGTACCATGTGGGCCCTGAGTTTCGTCGCAATTAGCCTTCCAACTCTTCCTGGTGTGACACATTACGTTTTCAAAGGGGGAAATATTATTTACATTTCGGGGACTCAATTTCCTTATCTGTACAAGTAAGGATAGTGACAAGCCCTCTGATTGTCCCTAGCTCTAAGTTTCTAGACATCATTTTTGCTTGTTCTCCCCACCGCATAGGGGCCAATTCTATTTCCCTGCCTGGTTGCTGAGCTTACTTATGACAGAAGGAACATTGTACAGGATCCAGAGCAGTGTAGCACAGGTTTTAGGTCATTTCATTGTAGGGTGGGTCCCAGATGTACCCACAGCCTATATTTTGTGTACATAACAGCTTTTGCTTGAAGCCAGTATTTGGGTCCAAGTCTCCCTTTTCTAGTGTCCCTTTCTCTGACTTTTTTTTTTCTTTGAGCTCTTGGCAGAAGAGGATGCATTGACTCATCAGTGTGTAGACCCAGAGTTTGCAACCTCTGGCTGAGCTGATTCCTCTGAGAAGTATATTTCCTGCTGCTGACTTACCGTTCTTCTTGGCCTTTCCAGCTGTGCTCTTTGTGGTGGAGACATCTTGCCTGTCCTGGCTGAGATGTCCCTTGGTGCCCTGATGTATCCCCTCCCCTTGGGTGTTGGCTCCTCCACCACCACATCTCATTGTGATCCAGGCATAGAGGAAGCCCATCCCTTCTTAGGATGTCTTTTCTTTAGACTAGGGACTGAATGGGGTAAGAAGCAGATTCCAAATATAAGAGAGTCCTTATTATGCCTAAGATGTTTGAAATGCAGACAAATAGTGAGGTTAAGCTTAATAGCCTAAATCGTTTGATAATAACAATAAGCTTGTCTTCTGGATGGTTAACAACCGAAGTTTGCAGACCAAAATTAGAGAAAAAGGAGGGCTACAAGGAAAGCCAACATTTTGGCCCTAGCCTTCTAAGGTCAATTAAGACTCAG
>NW_004524695.1:6480565-6483262 GCF_000260255.1 Octodon degus | reverse complement strand
GTATTATTTGTTGAAACTGTACTTTCGATTTGATTTGAAACTGTCTCATTGCTATATGTTTATCAATAAAACTTTGAAAAGAAAAAAAAATAAATAAAAAAGAAAAAAAAACAAATATAAGAGAGTTTGGAGCAAGGATGAAGGATGAAGACAAATAAGAAGCCCATGGGCACTTGAGTTTGCATTCACCTCTGATTTCTACTGTTTCCAACTTTAGTTTTATAAGGTTTTTTTTTTTTTTCCTCCGAATGCCTTCAGGGCAGGTTTGGCTGGCTGGAGTGTTGTGGGGCTCAAACTACAGCAACCTGAGGCTGACAGCTTTGTGAAAGCAGCCTCCAACTTTAGTTTTAGATTCCCTCCCTCAAGAGCTCTCATCCAAGCACCCTGATGACCATGCAACTTTGACACTAAAACATCTTCTGGGTCATGAGGGAAGTTTTTCTAGGAAAGTCTTCATTTTGCAACAAATGAGGTGGGAATAGTGACAGTAATTGAAATATAAATTCTTAAATAACTCTTCGGGGTTCCTCAGATGCTTCTTTTCCTAGAAGGATCACACACGAATTTCAAGCATCCACTGGCAGTGCTGGAGACAAGGGACTCTCGTAGATGACAAGAACGCAGTCTCTAAACAATTGTACCCTGCACGTCAGCTGAGCAGTGTTTCCATGTGGCCGCCTTTCTGATGAAGGTCAAGATGAGCAGAGACCACCGAGCACATTTCAAGGAGGATATTAGATTTCACTGGGGCCAGGAGCTCAGAAGTGAGTTATTAGAGTTTTGTTTACTGTGCCCTCTGGGCTATATCCTTAATTAGGTGGAACTGATAAGCTTGATAAATTTTGAACTATTGCTTTCTGTTTGCCAATAACAAAATATTACTGTGTAGGATGTTAGTTATTTTCCGCATCAAACCCTTTCTATTTTCCTGAAGATATCATTAGTTTCCATTTCAATGGGTCTTTTGTTTAGAGGAAGAAAAACGTTCTTTTTGCCTTTTTTAAAAAATTAAGACACCTTGATGACTAATGTGCAATTCCTTTAAACTTTCCTCTGAAGCCTATTCTCTAAACTTTCTTCACTTCAGGGCTCCGTGGTTTTATTTTCTTAGGTAGTCATTAAATCAAGAAAAGGACTCAGACAGAGGCTATTTCTTCCCAAGTCTCATTAGGATTTTCAGTTTATATTTCCCTCCCTCCCTCTCTCCCTCCTTTCCTTCTTCTCTCTTGTGCCCCTCCTTCCTTTCCTTCTCTGCCTCTTTCTTTCTCTCTTTTCTTTATCCTTTTCTTCCTATCTCCCTTTTCCCTCTTGCTGTTCTGCTTTGGTTCCTTCTTCCTCTCCCTTCTCCTTTGTTCCCTCTCTCTGTGTTTCACTCTTGCTTTTGCCTTGAATCTCATAGATCCTACTCACAAGGATATCATAACTATAAACATTAGATTCCTATTTTTAAATAGTGGGAAACTGTATGGGCAGCATTTTTAGAAATACCAAGCTACCAGTAGTAATAGCAACAACTAAAAAGTATAGAAATCAAGTATGCATTTTATGTTGAGAAAACAATTACATACATAGGCTTATACGTAATCATTTTTTTTAGTGGTATATTGCTAGAGATTTAACCCAGTCCTTCACACTGAGCTACTTTCCCAGCCCTTTTAGTTTCTTATTTTATTTTTTAAATTTTGAGTAAAGGTCCTGCCACAAGTCACCAAGTTACCTGGGTTCAAAATGGGCTCAAAATTGAAATCCTCTTGCCTTAGCCTCCAACAGTGCTGGACATACAGATGTGTGCCACCCTACCCAGCATACTGGAAACACTTTGGAAGCTCTTCCTTCTCCTGAGGATTTATATCAGTAGTCCAACTTCTGTGATTATCACTCTGTTTTCTTATGCCTGGTCTACTTTGGGGGAGTGGAGAAGGTTGAGGCAGAGAATAAGTGGGGAGAAAATAAAGCTGGGAGTTGCATGACAAATATATGGATAAATGCTTTTACATTTCTTATCTTCATGTTTTTAAAGATACTTAAAGTATGAAGTAATACATACAATATTATCTTATTGAGTTTATTACATTTATACATGTAATATGTATAATAATAATCACAATGGAGTAGTGAGATGAAAAAGCTATGTTGAAGCAATTTTTTAATTTTTACCAGAAGTAAATCATAACAAAACTAGACTATTATACAGTAAAATGTCTATGGTAATCTCTAAAGCAGCCATTAGGAAAACTGTACAATTGAATAAAACAAAAAGTAGAAAGAACAATTAGAGCACCAGAACAATATCTATGTAGTGCAAATGAAAGCAATAAAGGAGGAACAGAAGAACAAAAAAGACAACACATGGAAAACAAATAACAAAAGGACAAATGTAAATTCAACCAAATCAATTGCTACATTAAATGTGAATAGACTAAATATTCTAACCAAAAGACAGAGATTGTCAGAATGGATGAAAAAGAGTCTCTAACAATATGCGATCTGCAAACAGATTTTCAGGACAAACACACACACACACACAGAATGAATGTAAAATGGTAGAAAATGATACACTATTTAAATAGTAAGCATAACAGATCTTAAAAGGCTCTGTTAATATTAGTCAAAATAGACTTTTTTTGACATCAGTTATTTTATTTTAAAGAAAAAAATAAAAACAATGGTACAAAATCTCAAAACAAGATTTTAGGA
>NW_004524695.1:6459925-6478760 GCF_000260255.1 Octodon degus | reverse complement strand
AACCCTTTGTGTCTCTCTGGCAAGATGTTCTGCTCCTGAATCAGCTGGGTGGGTCTTGCCTCTAGCCTCTTTGCAGGGAGTTCTGCTGAAAGGTTCCATGCTGGGCCTGCACTCTGGGTCTATTCAGGATTCCACGGCCTTGGTCATCTCACGCACTCGCAGTACCTGCGCTCCTGGTCTATTCAGGATCCGGAGGGTCCCAGGTCGTCTCACTCTGCTGGACCTGTGCTCTGGGTCTGTTCAGGATCCCGCAGCCCAGGTCGTCTCTCTCACTCGCCGGGCCTGCGCTCTCCAAAATAGACTTTAAGAAAAAAAATTATTACTAGAAATCCAGCATTTCTCTTTCTGGAAGTATATTCAGAGGAACTGAAGTAGGTATGCTGTAGAAATAGCTGTATCTCTTTGGATACAGACAAAGATAGGTCCGTTTTATTTCACCACTAATCGTAGTAGCTAAGATATGGAAGAAACTGTCTACTGTAAGATGAATGAATAAAGAAAATGTGTGTGTACACAAGGGAATACTACTGTTCAGCTTTTAAAATAAAAAATTTCATCATTTGCAACAATGGGGATGAACGTGGAAGAAATACGCCAAGAGAAACGAGGTAGGCACAGGGAGAAAAATGCCACATGATTTCATTCAGGTGGAAGTTTGAATTTATGGCAGTTAGCATGGTAGTTACCATCAGCTGTGGGAAGCAGGGGTAGGTGGAGGAAAGGGTCAAAGGATACAAAGTTTCAGTTAGTTGAGAGGAACAAGATTTACTGATCTATTACAGAATAGCTACACTAATAAATAATACGTTATGTACTAGGATTGCTAATATTAGATATTAACTGTTTTAACTACAAAATTCAGTGTTCCTTTTGTCTTTATGGATATGCTTGACGTAATCATGCCATAATATAAATTTATATCAAAATATCACCTTGTATCTCATGCATACAATTACTATTTTTCAATTAAAATTATTAGAGACAAAGACTTATATAAAGGCAAAGGAATCAATACATGGGGAGATAAAATAGTTCTAAATGAGCATACATTTAATAACAGTGCTCTGAAATCCATGGAACACAAGTGACAGAAAGATGAAAGAAATGATAAATTCAACAGAATTGAAAATTTCAATATTTTAATAATTTAATAATTGATGAAACAACCAAGCAGAAAGTCAGTGAAGATGTGAACAATTTGAGTTTGAAACTTAACTGCAGGAATGGGGCAAAAAATAAAAAACAAAACAAAAAAAAGAAAATTAACTGCAGTGGGATTTATAAGACTCTCAACTCAAAAATAGCATATTATAAACTTAAGTGCAAAACAAATATGTTTCATAATAGACAAGTCTTTGAAGGAGTGAAATTATTCAATAAATTATAAAAATTAAGTATAAATAGGCATTTGAGTGTGTAAAATGGTGCAACTACTTGAGAAAAATAATCTGGCATTTCTAAAAAGGTTAAACATATATTTAATATATGACTTGACAATTCCATCCTTACTATATCCTAGAGAAATAGGAATATATGTCCACACAAATATTTGAATATGAATGTTTACAACATTATTATACATAATAGTCCCAACCTGAAAATAGTACAAATGTCAATCAATTAATAAATGGATAGACAAAACTAGTATATAACCTTACAGTGAAGTCTTACGTGGCAGTTTAAATAAATAAGAAATTTAGGAACTTATCTCAATTCCTGGAAGTAAATAACATGCTTTTCAGTAATAGATGGATATAAGGAAAAGGAAGAAGGATTAGAGAGTATTTTGAGTTCCACAAAATGAGAATGCAGTATACCAAAAATAATGAATAGAACTCGAGCAATAGAGGGAAAATACAACAAAAATTCTCAATTTAGCGAACTAAACTTCTACTATGTATCAACTAAAAAAAGAAGAGCAAGTTAAATCTAAAACAAACAAACGGAAGAAAATAAAAAAAGGAAGACTGAAAAATCAATAAAATAAAAGCACAGGATAGAAGACCAATGAGGCCAAAGCTGGTCTTTGAAATTAAGAAAACCTCTTTAGCTGGACTGGCTAAGAGAAAAGAGGGGGGCCCCAAACCACCAAAATTAGAACGAAGAGGGCCTTACAGAAAGGAAAACAATGGTAGGGGAATATGATATAACTCGATGCCAATGAATTAGACAACTCAGACGAGGAGGACAGATTCCCAGAGGCATTCATTACCTAAATTAAATCCAGAAAAATCAGGAAATCTGAATAGAAGTATAACAAGTAAAAAGACTGAAATAGTAACTAAAAAATTTCCCACAAAGGAAATCCCAGTCCCAAAGGCCTTTATTGGTGAATTATACCTACTATTTAAAGAAGAAATAATAGCAAGTCTAGACAAGTTCTTTTAGAAAATAGAAGAAATAGAATGGAACACTTCCCAGCTGATCTATGAGACCAGCATCACTTTGATACCAAAGCTACATAAAGACATCACAAGAAAAGAAAATATCAAGTCAATATTCATCAGAGACACAAATGCAAAAACCTTCTTAAAGATTCAGAAAATTAAGCAACATACTTAAAAAGATGATATAACAAAATAGGATCAATTCAAGAAATGTAACATGCCATAAATTAACAATATAATTAATAATGATAACCTTAGTAAATGTTGAAAAAGTGACCAAATCTAACATTCACTTATTAAAAAACCTTGTGGAAAATAAGGGATAAAAATGAAGTTCCTCACCCTGATACCTGTATGAAAACCTGTAGCTAATGTAATACTTAGTAGTAGATTATGTACTTTCATTCAGTAGAGAACAGCTGCAATCTAGTGAAAATGAGAAAAAGGAATTACAGCATCTCAAATGGAAAATAAGTACAACTGTCCTTGTGGACAACACCGATCCTAAATGTAGAAAATACTAAGGGATCTACAAAAGAGCTCCCAGACCTAGCACAAGTGTTTAGCTGGGGTCTGCAAGAAGAGGACGTTATACACAAATCAGTTATTTTTCTAGAATGGCAATAAACAACCCAAAAATAAAATTAGGAAGCAATTTCTTCCACAGTAACTTCCTCCCAAAAATGAGTTACTTAGAACAAAATAAAAATGATAAAGCCTTTTCCACTGAAATCTTAACATTTTGTTGGCAGATATTTAAAGGTATTTAAATAAATGGAAGAGACCGCTCAGGGTTATGATTAGAATGGTGAATGTTGTTAAGATGACACTCATCCTCAAATTGGTCTATGGATTCAGTGTAATCTCTATGAAAATCCCATCAGGTTTTTTTAAAAATAGAGATTGGCAAACTGATTCAAGTTGTATATGAAAATCCAAAGGATTAGCCCAAACAATTTTTTTTAAAGGAAAAACAGGGTTGGATGATTTTATACTTCCCTATTTCCATATTCACTATAAAGGGAGAGCAGCTCAGCCTATCAGATTTGCATGGCATGAGCATAGATCAATGCAGCTAAAGTAAAAGTCCAAAATCAAATCTGTGTGTCTATTCCAACAAATTGGTTTACTAATTTTTGATCATACCAGTAAGCCAGATAAATGGGAGAAAGACCAGTCTTTTCAACAAATGATGCCAGAACAATTGTCAACTTTCTACATGAGAAAAAAAATCCTCCATCAAGCTTTATACCATACACAAAAATTAGCTCAAATTGGATTATAATTGCAAGAGTTAATGATCTAAAATTTCTTGATTGATTGATCTATCTACTTACCTAATGTTCTTCAGGATATAAAGGATATTTGAGTTGTTTTTTTTTTTTTGTTTTGTTTTTGGCAGAACCGGGCATTGAACTCAGGCCCTTGCACTTGCTAGGCAAGCACTTATTCTACTGAGCCATCTCCCTGGGCCCTTGAGTATATTTTTGTAGGTCTGATAAAGTGCTTATGTCTACAATGTATCTTTAAAAAAAACTAATTTACAACTAAATAATAAAAGAACAACTTAATTTTTAAGGTTTATATAAGATTTAATAACCATTTCACCCAAGAACATATACTAATGGCTAATGAGTACTTGGAAAGGTGTTCAACATTAGTATTTGCATTACCCAATGAGAAATGTAAATGAAAACCACAGTAAAGAACACCACACACCAACTAGTATGGCTCTAATGAAAAGGTCTGACAGTAAGACATGTTGGTGGGGATGTGGATAAACTTGGTTCACTGTTGGTGAGTATGTAAAGTGGTGCAACTACTTGAGAAAAATAATCTGGCATTTTCTAAAAAGGTTAAACATATATTTAATATATGACTTGACAATTCCATCCTTACTATATCCTAGACAAATAAGAATATATGTCCATACAAATATTTGAATATGAATGTCTACAACATCATTATATATAATAGTCCCAACCTGAAAATAATACAAATGTCAATCAGGTAATTAATGGAGAAACAAAGCTAGTATATAACCTTACAGTGAAGTCCTATGTGGAAGTTTAGAAAAGGAGCTATTGATATACATCATAGGCCGGCCAAATAGCTCAGTGGATTAAAGTACCTGCAAGCAGGTGCAGGCACTGGGGATTCGATCCAGGGCCTGTAGTGCCAGCCCCACCCCTGGGGCATGCTGACCTGGGCATGGTGGCACGCACCTGCAATCCCAGCATATGGGAGGCTATAAACAGGAGGATCACTATGAGTCCGATCTACTAGTGAGACCCCAAACACCCTGTAGACCCTTCCCTAAAATACAGGAAGAAAAAAAAGACATCATAGCATGAACAAACCTTAAAAACTTTTCAATCATGGTAAGAGAAAAAGAGGCAGATAGGAAAGATTTCATGATTCAATTGTGTGAAATGTTCTAAAAATGCAGAGAAGAGGTGAGAGCTGTCAGCTAGGAGGCGGAGAATGAAGAATAACTGATGAGGCACTAAGAAGTTTCTTAGAAGTGGATCAGGATGGCAGTGTGATGACACAACTACACAAATTTACCAGAAGTCATTGAATTTAATGTAAATTGTGCCTCAAGAAAGCTTGGTCTTAACCATCCAGCAGAAAAGTATAAAAACAAAATATAAGAAGTAAAACCGGGGGCCTAGCTCAGTCCTTTTAGTGGCTGCTTCCACAAAGCTGTCAGCCTCAGGTTGCTGGAGTTCGAACCTCACAACTCTCCAGCCCTGAAGGCATTCGAGGAACAAAAAAAAAGAAGTAAAGCCATGGTGTTATATTGAGCTGTAGGGGACTCAGGTCAACAATTTCTGACATTGCCAGTGAAGCAAAAGACCCAATACTATTATGGGCTCCTGGACTCTTTTAGAATATTTTGCTGAGTTTACATACCTATAATATTCAAATAACGGAACTTAACAAAAAAAGGGGATATAGGTGAATGTCCATTTTGTATCTGTGTATTCAAAGTGGTTAGGATAGATATATAGTTATAGTCTCTTAATGAATAGAGGGATTTGTTCTAATGGTGTTTGTAAATAGGATATCATGTCTGCATCTTGTGCAGCAATTAACCACTAGGAAGAATGTATGCAATGTGTTAATTATTGAAACTGTCCTACCAATTTGATTTGAAACTGTCTTATTGCTATCTGTTTATAAATAAAATTATGGGAAAAAAAAAGAAAGCTATCTGTTAGAACCCTACAGGGCTAGATATCCTTGGAGAGGCTGGCTTAGTAAAGCTATCAAGACATGTTCTCCAAGGGCTTCTAGCCCCTCTGTCCATAAGTTCTTAATAAATTGAACTGTTTGTTGTTTAAAAAAAGACACATGCTCATCCCCTCTGTTTCTCAGCTGGTTTCTTAAATGCTGATGTAGCTGAAGTCTGTTCTTTGTAGTTCGCCAACAGTGTTTCCAAATGGATTGTGTAATTGGGTGATTGGTAGAAGAAATGGCCATGGAAATGCATTTAATTCTAGAAGTAAATTATTTTTTCAAAATATCTTCATCTACCCCCCATATCTTATGAATTAAATGTTGATTTTGATAATTACCTTTTGCAATTTTGTAGGAGAATATATCTAATAGAAGAATCCTCTCTGTGAACTATACCTAATAACTTGTTCTGCTGTATCACAGTAGAACCCTCTGTGGGCTAGCTAGGAAAAATATATGTCAGAAACAAAAGCAATTGGTCTTTCACTGTGATCTTTTAATGGGACCTGGTATTAATGTGTATTTTTTTTTTTTTTGGTAGTACTGGGGATTGAACTCATGACCCTGTACTTACCAGGCAAGCACCTATTCTACTGAGCTATCTCCCCAGGCCCTCATGTGTGTCAATGTACCCAAATTGGTGTCATTTTGTCAGCAGTGGAATTTCAGAAACTGAATGAAAAGAATATCACCATGTTCTATAAAAAATGAAACCAAACAGAGTGGTTGATTATAATGTGCCTCATTTGCATGGATTAATTACACTTTGGCTCACAACCTCAAGAATGATGCGATTTTAGGAGCATTCCATTGGAATATTGACCATGTCTCTGGGACATGACATGCACAGTCTCGGCCTTGTATTGTATCCCAATAAACGCAAAGATATCATATGACATAAAATCATGTCTGAATTTTAAAAAGTACACATGATGAAAATTATACCCAAGGATCTCGATCATTTTGTCACATTTTGAGACAATAAGCTTATTAAAATCACGTTGCTCAAATGTTTCTCTTGCTTAAACCAGTTTTGATTTTTTTTTTTTTTAAAAACTATGCTGTTAGAATTGGTCTCAGATTTTTAAAAATAGTAAAATTGACCAATATTTCCCTCAGAGGGTTGATTTGATGCTTGGCAACATTTAAGACTCTTTCAGAGACAGTGTGATGATTAAAGCTGGAGGATACAAGTTTTAATTGAAAATAGAATTTCTCTATTTAGTAGAGAGATATTTACTCATATGGTTTACAGACTATTTTTAAGGGATGGTAGTATCTGTAGATATGAGAACGTTAATCTTTTAACTTTTATGTTTTTTATGGAGACGTGTTTCTTAGTGATGTCAAACGGGGAATTTTTTTAGTTTAGTGACTAATTACCATGTAAGTCTTGGAAACCACAAAAATCATGTTGCCAAACTGAGCTGGAATTCAGACAACGTGATGGTTTTCAGAATCCTTTGGAAGTTGGAGCTGTCAAAGTGTCTCATCTTTGTGGGGACGGGGCTCCAACTTTTCCCTCTGGTCCATGTTCTATTGACCTTAAGAGTGACATTTGAAAATAAGCCAGTGTCTTCTCTCTTTGAAGTTTTCAATGGTTCCCCAAATCTTGCAACTGTTATACCTATTCCCTTAGGTCATAGGTAGATTCATTTGTACAACTGTCTCCATGTCCCCAGCAAGGAGGGGCAAGTTTGTGTCACATGAAGGTCTGTGTCCCCTCCACTCTGTGCCTGCCTCATCTTGTTTCTGGGGACCTCTTGGGGCTCTGAAAGGAGAACAAAGGGCACTACTTTCTCTCTCCTGTTGCCCCCCACAAACATCCTTTCTTCTGGCTGGAATTGTCCATCTCTTTCCAAGGAGAAGCCCACTACAGAGGGACTGGGGCACTTAAGGAAGTGTTCTTTGCCTTTTCCTCATGACCTTTTTTCTTCTTCCATAGCCCAAGTGCACTCTGGGATAGGTAGGAATGGAGAGTGGATCTGAGGCTCAACCTGTGCCAAACCTTCTCCACCATTTGACACTCTGGCTCAGTTATTCAGACCAGCCCATCCCATCATCATTCATCACTTGGTGACCTTCTGTCAGCTGACAGCACCCCTCTGTCACTGCCAGCAGCAGCCCTGACCTGCCCCACCCTCATCAGCCAGTGGGTATTGATGCTCACTGATGGACAGGCTTTGGCTTCCTTTTCATGGGGCTCCTTAAAAACTAGAGTATGTGGGTAAGAGGGAGGCACTGGTCAGACAAGGGCTGGACATAGTACACCCAAGATTAGCTCAGTTGTGACACTGGTCATGTTCCCTGTTTTTTGTTTTTTTTTTTTTTTCTTCTTTTGTACCAAGGATCAAACTCAGGACCTTGAACTTGCCAGGCAGGTGCTCATGCCAGTGAGCTATCTCCCCAGCTTCCAGTTTGCTTTTCAAGCTTCTCCTCTCCCACCCTCTTGGCAACTCTGCAAATTCTCCAATAGGTCTTACATTCCCCCTTTTTTTCTTTTGTTTTTGCTTCCAACTGAGTTAAGTCTACTTATTCTTTTGGTAATCTCTTCCAGGGTTAACTACTTCCATTGTAGGTGATGAAATCTGTAAGGCTCCACTTCAAATGTTGGCACTGCCATGAACATAGTCTCTTGTAGGGAGCTGTGTGTAGCTGCGCCCTAGGATGGCACCGGTTTTCGCCTTCCACCCCCTCAAGGGGTGAGCGCTCCTGGAGTAAACAACTACATATATGGCCAAGGCTTGGGCTAATGCATTGCTTCCGCATACCTGGACCAATGGGCAGTACACATGTGGCACCCCATGGTTGGAAGCCCTGGGACTTATAAGCTAAGAGCAGGGGCCTCGGGAAAGAGAAGACAGAGAGAAGACGGATGTAAGAGAACAATAAAGAGCTGCACAGAAAACCAACCCGTGGTCGCGTCGTTCTTGCAGGCAAGGCCGCGTGCGACAGTCTCTTTCCCTTCTCTTCAACTCAGAATTCAAACTTTGATTCTTGTCTTATATTCCAGTCTCAGAAGTAGTTCCACTGTAGAAGTTCTTTGAAGACAGTCTTATGCTTTTTAGCAGTGATCTCTGACCAGGTTCTATCTTCTCCATGAACACTACCAATGGACTTAGTTTAGCTATGTATTAAACTAAGAGGCATTCTCTCAAATAAGTTTAAATGTACTTTATTTCTGGAAAACCTACATGATGTGGTTTTTCTTCCCCCTAAAAAACAATGCCTCCACTCCAAATAAATTATGGTTAAAATAAACAAAGTGATCAAGATGACATCAGTCTCATTTGTCTAAAATCGTAGTGTTGTGTAGATGGCAAGCAGCAGCCAGTTATGACAAGTAATAGATCCAAGGTTACCATCGAATCCATTAACATTTTTCCATTTCTAAACCATCCTTAAAGAAAATCATAAATGGGGTCACACCATCCTCACGGTAGTCCAGGAGAGCAACCACGCCATCTGGATTCATGTTTGCACTAAAAAGAACTGATAGTTTTTGAAATTAGCAAGGATGTGCTTGATTTGCTCTGCAGCCCCCGTCATAAATGGTTTTATTCTTTCTGGTCTTTGTTCTTAAGTTTGCTTTTGATTGATTTCACATAATCTTCGATATACTTCTTGTAGGCCTCTTTTGTGAAGTTGGTTTCCTGCAAGTGATGGTTCACTATAATATCTACACCTGTGACTACAGTGCTTTCGGTGCCTTCGCCCTCTGAGCCTTCAGCAGAGGCATTGCCACCAATGAGTCGTCAGTGTTACACTCTGTTCTATTGACCATCTTGCCCTCCACCTCCAGGCACAGCCCACCCGCAATCTCCTGGATCTTGTAAATGTCGGAGAACATCTCATCGTGGCTGATGAGACTCCCATAGATAATCATGATGGTGGCTGAGGGAAGTGGCGGCTGCGCAAGTTTAGCAGCGGCTGGGAGCTCAGAGCGAGCAGGGTGCAGCCAGAGCGGCACTCGGGGGGAGGGGGGAGCGGCTGGAAAAGGTGATCTTACATTCTGTTCTCATTTATCCAAAGCATTTTGGACAGTGTGTGTATGTCTGTTTTCTATTGCCATTGCAAAATACCGGTAACTAAATACTACACAATAAAAAGAGGTTTATTTGACCCAAAGAGCATGATGCCAGCTTCTACTTGGATTGTGATGGATTACATCACAATGGTAGGATGCAGAAGAGGTCAGGAGTCCAGGTTCAAGGGTCAGGTTTGCTTTTTAAAAACAAATGTCTCAAAAAATCACTCTGAGATCCATATCAATCGTTTCTGAGGCAGTGTCCCCAGCACTCTATTTCTTTGCCCTAGGCCCATTCCTGAAAGGTCCCATCACCTCTTGAGATCTCCATACTGAGGACCAAGCTTGCAATGCATGAACTCTTGGGGGAGTACACTGAACTATCATCAAACCATAGCCAACATCTACAGTATTCTGAGCTCAAAGATAGCATGTGGCAGATAAGACTGTAGAGGTAGAAGAAAGGAGCCTGCATCCTAATAGAGGTGACATTGAACTAAATAATAAAATAAGAAACTATCAGGTGGTGATAAATCCTACAGAAAAGAAAGCACATCAATGTGTTGGAAAGTGCTGGGTGAGCTCTTTACATTGAATGATAGAATGAGTGACATCTTCATCTGAAATTTGGAAGGACTACCAGTGTCACTGCCCATCTCTAGGACCAAGAAAGGAAATCTGAATTTTATTTCAAGTCTAGGGGAAGCAACTAGAGGCTTTTCAAGCAGGGTAGTGATGGGTAGGGCTTCTGTGTTATGGAGATTACTCTAGCTGTTGGATGACGGAGGTTAGGAAGCAAGAATAAAACCAGGAAGACAAACAGACTAGTGTTCCAAGGCTGCTGTATCAGAGCATAGTAAACTGGGCAGACTAATAGGAGAAACTCATAGCTGTACTTTCTGAGATCAAAGTGTGGGCAGGCCTGGTTTCTCCTGAGGCCCCTCTCCTGTACTTGCCCATGGCTTGCTTTTCCGTGTGTCTTCTCACTGTCTCCTCTCTGGTGTCTCATTCTGTTTTAAAAGACGCCAGCCAGATCAGACTGTCATTCTAACCTAATCAACCTCTCTGAAGACTCTGTCTCAAATACACTCACAGTCTGAGATCATGGGCTCAGCACTTCAGCACAGGAGCATCAGGGAGGACATATTCAGCTCACAACATTAGGAGTCCCTAGAAGCCTACTTCGAAGTCTGAAGATTAGAAGATGGAGCTGCAAATAGGAAGCTGCATAAAGAAAACTAGATGTATTTGGAATAGACTTTGGACTTAATGGAACTTCATGATTACATGTGTGTTGTGAAGGTGTGTTGGTCAGCTTCAAGTTACTACAACGCAACACTTGAACAGAATACTTATAATTAAGAAAGCTTTATTTAGCTAACAGCTCTGGAAGTTTCAGTCCAAGACTTGGGGGTCCTTTTGTTTTGGGCCTCTGGATAGCAATGGTGGGAAGTGTCTATTGGAGTGGACAGCTTATAGCATGAGCCAGGAATGGGCAGGGTCCTCCAATCTCCTTTGGGTACATATCCCCAAGAGACCTCTCCTAGGTTCCACCTTCTAAAGGTTCATCCCCACCCAATACCGTCATCCCAGGGCCCAAGTTCTTATGTAAGGACCTTTGGGAGACATTACTGGTATGCATCCCACAGCAGAGAACCAAGAGAGTGAGGTTAAGCGTGACTCTGATTCTGTGGCTCGAGCTGATGGTGCCACATATCAACCCATGGGCTACTGTACCTTTGTGCAGCGTGTTTCCTGGTGGGGAATTCCCATTCACGTGTACCCCACCTCTTGCCAAACCCTCTCACACACCCCACTCTCCCTTGCTAATGCCCAGTCTTTCATTAAAACCTCAGCTCAAGATCTGCTTCCACCAAGAAGTCTGGGACGCCTTCCGCCTGCCATACGCTGGAGGAGTGTCACTCGGTTACGTCTTAACACAGATGTGCACACGCTCTCCATCTGCCTTCCTGCTGCCAGTTTGCTTGTGGTCTCCTCCACCAGACCATGAGGACAGCAAGCGCTGCGGCTTATTCCCCCCACACTTGGTGGAGAGCGTGCCTGCAGCACACTGTGGGTGCAGCGGATGTTTGCTGAGGTGGAATGCAGCTCCGTGCTGAGGTGTGGGTGGCCACTGGCAGCCCCCTGGTGCCAACTGGTGATGACGAGTTCTGGCGGTTAGGAACTTTTCCATTTACAGATTTCCAGCTCTGACTGTGGCCATGCCTTTTAAGGGTCTGGTGACGTCAGTGGAAGGATGTGTTTATCTAAGACAGCAACATCTGGAGAGTGGAGCGAGGAGGACAGATCGGGATGATGGCCACATTTCAGATGCTGGATACTTCAAAAATGTTTCCAGTTCTCACTTCAGCTATCCTGATGTAGCAAGACATTTTTTTTGGAAAACAAAAGATCTCTACTTTCTTGGGATTTTGCAAGTGTATCACTTTCTTTTGTTTTCACAATCACCTCCAGTACAGCATGTGACAACAGAAGGACTCATATGACTCCTTTGCAAATGACAGCCCTCTTAATTTCCTTGGAATTCTTATTTACTAGGAATGCTAAATGCCTGCAGCATAATGCAGACAACACAGGCCTGGAGCGGGGGCCTTGCCCTGCGCCTGCACAGACGTACACAGGGACTGAAGGGGTATGCTGCATATGGGCCGCCACGATTGGGGCTGTGTTGGCAGGATCCCGAGGGACACTTCTCACTAAAGCATCTGCTCCTAGTGACCAGAGGGACCACCAGAACTTATAGAAACTGAAGATATAATTACTACACATATAGTGTGTTACATGCCACATGTATGTTCAGATATATATCAAATACATAAAAGCTACACACACAGGTGTGGTAAAAAAAAAATACAGTCAATGTTTATGGTTTTGGAAAATGTCCTACACCTGCCTCAGAACTCTGGCCCTTGCTTCAGTCGCCTTCATCCTGACCCCTGCCACTTTCTGAAGGAGTTCTGGAAGTCGTTTCTCATGAGTGTCTTTAGCTGCGCATGTCCTGGCTGCCTTGATGTCCTGGATTGTTGCAAAATGTTCCCTTTTGTGGACACTTTGACTTTGGGGAAGAGCCAGAGGTCACATGGCACTAGAAAGATGATGACACAGGACATCGACGGAGCTTGCCATAAATGTTTTGGAAAGAATATGTACACACAGATACATAGCTTGTGGGTAACCGGCTGAGCTAACTGTTTCCCCTCTCTCCCCCAAAGCCGCTGTGCTTTGTTTCTAACTCAGTGCTGAGTTCTTGTCTTCCCTCTTCTTTCTGAGAGTCCCTGGCCCTGTGCTGCCTTCACCTCCCTGGCTCCTGTTATTTCTGCTCCAGGCTCGACAACAGCCCACAGGGGTAGTGAGATGCCTTTGCTGGGCCAGGACAAGGAAACCGAGTCACAGAGAGCAAGTTCTGCGCTCATGCACCTCGCCCAGCTAGTGCTTTGAATCAGAAGGTTTTTTTAAGAACAGAGCTGCACGTCCCCCACATACAGAAAGCCATCCTTCTCCTTTCTGAGGTGCCTCGCTCTCTGTCACAATCTCATTTTTCAAGGGTACCAGCATTGCCCACTCAGGGTGCAGGGCTGGCAGGACACCCCAAGCCATGCTCCAGCTTCCTTGTCACTGCAAATGAACCGGAAAATTCTCTGAAATGATGGGCTCTGCTGACAGGGGCTTGATTTCTTTTGTGTGCATGTGTGTGTTAGGCATAAGAAATCATTATCTCACCTTTGGCTCGGGTCATTTTCTCCCTTCTTTTACTACATGGCTATAAATTTAATTATTTGGTCACTGCTGCTTTAATTAAAAAGTCTCACTTATCTTTAGAGGTTTCATTTTTAAATTTCTGGAGATTAGGATTAGCCACAGCATGTCAGCTCTTTTTATGTCCATAGACTATGTGGTTCCTATAATAATATAAAAATGAATTATCAAGATACTAAAAGCTAATCATATTCTGCATTTCTCTCCTAATAATCCCAGATTATATTAATCATAAATGTCAGCAGTGCCTCCAGATGACTTCTTGACTTCTGACAAAAAGCCTTCATTCTGGGCCTTTAAATTCCAAGGTCAAGGAGAATGTAACATTCAGAATAATTATTAGCATTATTTTACCTTGACATTTCATTCCTGCTTCCAGTTTAACATTCCACCCAGGCAATGAAGACGAATGTCATCTTTCGATTCACTGGAGGGAGTTGCCCCAATTAAACCTGACTTAAAGGCTATTGGAAACGCTGTATTAATTTGCTGTTCTTCTTTAAAACAGAAAATATTTCATGAAGGAGAAGAATTTTCATTAAAAGCATTAAGGATTTGCCATGACATGAACAAGCAGTTTTTGAATTGACTTCTTTTCTCCCCAGGCTAGAATAATAATCACCAGTAGTCTCGGCTGGACCAAGGTCTCCCTGTTGGCAGGCATTCCACCAGGATGAGTCTTCTTGTCCTTGTAGCACAAAGGTCATCATCAGAGTTTGGTCACATCAAAAACAATTAGATGTGTCTTTCAGAAATCTTGGTATTTCCAGGGAGCAGGCTTCCTGCCAGTTAAGCCTCTTCATTACAGCTTTCCCTCTACAACCTTTTTTTTTTAAAAAAGTAGGTTGTTCATGAGGACATGTTCTAGAAAATTCTCTGATTTTACATTTTCTACTTAAAATGCAGGTAGAGAGCTGCTTTCTAGAACAGATGAAAAACAGAGAACTTACCAGACTTGTTTAGTGGTATTTCTAGTACCTGAAATAGTCAGGTAGGCACACATCAAGTATTTTTGAAGTGAGGGAAAGGAAATCATAAAACACAAGGGTCAACACTGTGAGCTCTAGAATCAGTTTTTCCAGGTACTGGCTTCGTATTACTGGTAAGTTATATGACCTTGCTAAACCTCAGTTTTTCCATTTGTAAAATGGGTATAGCAATTGGGCTGCACTGTTGCAAATATCAAGGAGATGATGAATGGAAGTAGAGTGGTTTGGTTCCCTGTTTCACCAAGGTCATGCCTACCTCTCCCAGGCAGGCAGAGATACATCAGGGCACTTTCTTGCCTTCACCCTTTTCTGTCTTTTCTAGGTAGTTTCTCTGGGCTGCAGGGAAAACAATGAGTAGTCAGATCCCAGCTGGTTTGGGGACTCAATAAACTGTAGTCATTCATTTTCCAAGCGCCAGGAGTGAAGCTGCAGAAATTCAAAGCTCCTCCCTAGAATTGTAAGCCCAAACTTCTAGAACCCAGTTCCTCCTGACCAAGCCGAGCTCCTATTCCAGCCACGCAGCTTGGCTCTCTCCCTGAAGCAGCATGACCAGGATACCTGCACATCTGGTTCCAGGGTCTCACCTGTGCCTGTGCCACAGCCTTGCCTTCCTGGTGACCTCAGCAGCATCTCCTCAACTCATGACGTCACGGGCCTCATCTTACAACTGCCGCTAGGTGCTGCCCTGGCAGGGGCACATCCGATCCCATACAGCCTGGCCTGCCTCCTGGTTCAGTTTTTATAGCTGTCCTTTCTTAGTGAGGGCCTCTGGATGTCCTTAGTGTCATTAACTGAACAAAATTAATATTATGATATCTTGTTTCTGGGAATTTCTAATGCCTAGTGTTCATTATAGGGAGGGGCATCTCTCTGCTAATGATACTTTCTCAGACAAATAAACACAATAGTTTGAAATATTTCTGAAAATAAAGAGTAACATGGTACCCACCATGGACACTGTATGGTTTCAGTGCATTTCTTCAAAATTCTATGTCTTGGAAACTTAATCATCAAATTGATGGTATTTGGAGGTGGAGCCTTCAGAAGTCATTAGGAGTAGCTGAGGTCGTGGGGGTAGAGCCTCACAATAGCATTAGTGGCTTTCTAGGAGGAGGAGAGATGTGAGCTAGCCCTTACTGTGTCCTGTCACATGATGCCTTCTGCTCACTATGACGTAGCACGAGGCCCTTAGCAGGGGCTGAAGCCATGATCTGCTCATCACCTGACCATAGTATTTGGTTATAACGGAAAATGGACTGAAATAGATGCTTAAGTATGAACATTTAATTTTTCATATTTTAAAAGAACTGGATGTTAAAAATACAGCTGAATCTCCTTTCCAGACCTCTTCTCAGTGGTCCAGCGTGTTTGTACATTCTTTATCCCAGTTTCCACACCACACAGGGAGCCCAGCTCGCAAGCCCACTCCTGTACATCATTTCTCACTATAAGCTTTTCCCCTTCCCAGTTATGGCCTCTGATAAGTGGACCAGTTTCATAATCTTTCTTGCTATTTCTCTGGGACTGTGTGTTAGATTTTTGTTGGTCCCTGTCACAGACTGCACTTTGTCATCCCTGAAGTATATATGCTGAAGCCCCCTCAGGATAAGGCTGAATTTGGAAATAGGACATAGAATGGCCCCAATACAATAGAACTAATGTCCTTTGCTGAAAAGAAAGAGATGTGGCCGGGGAGATGGCTCAGTGGAATAAGCGCTTCCCTGGCAAGCACAAGGGCCTGAGTTCAATCCCCGGCTCCACAAAATAAATAAATAAAATAAAATAAAATAAAATAAATAAAAGGAAAGAAAGAGACACAAAGGGTGCTATTATGGCTTCTCTTAGACATCCCTGCAAAGGTTTAAGTACTTACAGGTGTGGCTTTGGGAGGTGGTTGGGTCATGAGTGTGTTATACGTGCTTAGTCCACTGGTTGGTTCAGCAGAGTTTTGGGTGATAGATTTACTGAAGAAGGAAGACCCAACCTGGGCATGAGTGGCACCAACAATAGGCTGATCGCCTAGATAGAATATGAAGAGGAAGAAGGAAGGCGGGCTGGCTGCTTCCAGCTGCCCTGCCATGGGTTGGTTCTCCTTTGCCATATGACCTCACCCTAGAGCCAGCTCTTACTGTGGACTAAAACCTGTACAACCTGTGGGCTGAAATAAAACTCTTTCCCTTTAACTTGTGGCTATTGGGTATTTTGTCCCAGAAAATAAAAAAATAACTAAGGTACATGTACACAAAGCAAAGACCATGCAAGGGTGCAAGGGGAAGGTAGGTCAGGGGCCCCTGGATGAACCAACCTTGTCCACACCTTGATCTTGGCCTCCCCGCCTCCAGAGGTAGGGGCAATCGATGTCCACCATGTAGACCACCAAGTGGTAGTGTTTTTCCATGGCAGCTCTAGCAAATGGCTGTAACTCCTTTTCATGGCATAGAAATCCTCTGCTTGGGACTGCATCCTTCCACTACCCTCCACAGACAGAAGCTCGATGTCTCACCCACAGGCACAAGGGACTCATTGGTCTGCAGGCTGGGACTCTGGAAAACCTGTAGAACCCAGGGAGCTGCTCTACTACCAGTTCTGACTTTGTTCATTTCTGCCACGTAGGAGTTCATTTATTTTTCCTTCAGGCTTAGCTCTTCCTCTGTGTTTTTGGACTCTATGTTTTACTTAGTAGATATGGTTGTCTTATAACCAGAAGAATCCAGGCCCTCTCAGGCTCACTTGCCATGTTGCTAGGAGGTCTGCACCACATCCTTAAACCCATTTAGCGCTTTCTTTCATCCAGTTTCATCTCTATTCCTCCTGATGATTTCCGTAAGACAGCATTACCACTGTCATGTCACAGATGGAACATTAAATCGCTGAGAGGTTAAGTGATTTCCCTGGTGTAGCATAGCCAATAAATAATGGAACTTGTCCTAGAACCCAGTACCAGCACTTTCTCTTCTCTGCCATAGACACGTGCAGTGGCAGCACTTCTGAAAGGTGTAAAAGTAATATTCTAGCTCTCTAGGATATAGCTTTATAAAAAATGCCCTAGAGTATGCTTGAAACCTCTCCAAATTTTAAGAAACTGCTACAGTTCTTCCAAGTCAAGCTGTGAGATGCTGTCAGGAACATTTACATTCGACTGTTTCTCTTCTGTGGATCTAAAAGCAGCTTTGGAGGACCCGTGAAAACTTTCTCTCCTACACCATCCATGCCATGAATCCTGAGACAGATTTTTGTCTGTTTATGAAAATGTCTAAAAGTTAGCAGACGTTCTATATTTTTCTCCTAGTAGATTCGAGTGCCAACATCCAAAGGATTTTCCTCATTAGGATATAATCCTGGAACCCTGTAACGTGCCGTGGGTATTATAGAATGAAGATGATGGAATAGAGCTTACACATTTAGATATAGATTTGCTTGAAGGTAAGTTTTTTTCGTACCCCACTAGCTTAGGTATAAGAAAGGTCCTTTCCGGAGGTAAACTTTCTCTTGCCGCTGTAGCAGCTGCCCCTCACAAAGCTCTGAGTTAACTCACCACTTTGTGCTCTGGAATCTATAATCAGTCTCTTAAATTTTTTCTTTTTAATTGGTGCATAGGAATTGTGCATATTTAACAAGTCCACTGCGATGATTCAATTCATGGAGGCAATGTACAGTATAAAGATCAAATCAGTGTAACTGGCACTTCCATCTCTTCGTATATGAATCCTTATTAATGGAACGTCATTAATATTTACTCGAAGCTTTTAAATTCTCTCCCCAGTCAGGGCCAGGCAAGCTGCTCGCAACCTCTCCACTCAGGAACTCTACAAGGAAGTTCTGGTTTTCCATAGACTCCTGCCCTGGGTGCCCTGGGTGCCCCGGGTGCATCCCATTTCCGTTTTCCACGCATGCTCACAGACGCACACACGCACGCACGCATGCGCACGCGCAATTCTCTTGCCTACAACCTTGGCGAGGGCGTCTCCCGACTGCAGCTCGATTCTTGCACTGTACTGGACTGTAGCATACGCCTTTAACCTGCCCAAGTCACTTCAATGAGCAGCTACCCTCTTCTACAGACATTCCGTTCTGGCTCCTTACTGGCATTTTGTGTTGTATGCAAAGGAATTATTAGGTTGGTGGCAGAAACTATCTTTAAATAATGGCAAAGGCTAAATTCTTGAAAGTATTTATAATTTTTAATTTTCATTAAATAATGCACAAACGAGTTATTAAAAAAACTTATTAATGGGGAATTGTCTTGTGGACACAAAGCTTTGACTTCAAAAGATGAAGAAGCTCTAGAAATTGGTTACATATCAACATTATTGTACTTACCACCACTGAACTTTGCATTTAAAATGATTAAGATTGTTTTATGTTATGTGTATTTTATCTGAATTTAAAACACAAACAACTTGATATATATA
>NW_004524695.1:6454965-6459825 GCF_000260255.1 Octodon degus | reverse complement strand
TATATATATATATAATTTGAGCTGCCCAAACAGTTTCTGGAACGAGGCTCCTCATATGTAAATCACCACATAGTTCCATTGTGCCCCTCTGACATTGCCACCCAAAGCCTGCCATTGCCTCTAGCCACATGTCTCAGTCGTGTTCTTGTTCCTGAGACACAATGTGTGACACACAATTTACAGAAGGAGATGTTTATTTGGGGTCGTGTGTTAGAAATTTCTGTCTGCAGTAACTCAGACTCAAACACAAGGACTGTAGGGTGGGAAGGTCAGGCCTGAGGCAAGCTGCTCACATCGTGGCACCAGGAAGCAGCCAGTGAAGGCAGGAACTGTTGGGGAAACAAGAGAAGCCCTTCGGTGGTGTTCATGGCTCAGGGACCCCCTTTCCTCATCGCCACCTGCTCGGGGCAAATCAGCTATAGCATCCCTTGGTCTGTACAATCCTCTTCCAAAAGCCTCATCTATGACTACACAAAGCTCTTGGGGGACATCTAGATATAAACCACAATAGTGCATGAATGTTACTTTTGGATTCAGAGGTAGAATTACAGTGTTTTTTTTTTTAAGGCAGAGGAATTCTTTGTAGCCTCCTGCATGTGTACCGGTATTTCTTCTTGGCTGACCTTTCTGTTCTGCCAAGTTACCTGTCCAGGCAGGTGCCCTGCTCAGAGCAGGGTGGTCCTGTAGAGCTCCTGGGTCCCACGTTACAGTGGTTCCCTCACTGCATGCTCAGGAGCACATCAGCATGCGCAGGATTGGGGCATAGAAAGTGCACCTCTTTGGAGTGATGTCCTCCGGCTCTGGTTTTTTCTAATTTATTAAATGTGAGAAAACAAGGTGGAGGTCAGAGCCCACGTGGTCTCATCAGCACAGAAGGCATCTTTCAACAAAACCACGCCGGAAGCAGCGTGCTGAGAAGACGTCGTGGGGATATTATCAAAGCAACTTTGAGATACAGTCTGTTCTAGGAAAAAAAGACTCCTCACCCCTGCCGAGTGCCCCCCAATTATTGTAACTGGCTTTACTGTGTTGCTTACCAGCTCCTCAGAGAGACAGATGGCCCCGGTGATGCCGGGAATGTGCTTAATTGTCTAACATGAGTTAAACCTTCTCAGGAGAGTCAGGTGATTATTTCAAACGGTAGGAATTTCTTTTAAAATGGTTGGTGGGGATAAAAAAGTATCAGACACATAGCAACACTGGATGATTTTGAAGTGCATCTATTTTTGTTTTCTGTTTGAGACCAAAATGCTCCTGGCAAAGTCAGTCCCTGAAATGATAAATATCTTCGGTCATGGACTGCAAGAGGGGGCAGGGATCCCATTGCTCTTAGAATAAAGCAGGGACAAAGCCCAAATGAGAAGGTTTTCCTGGAACTGCTTAGTCGATGAAGCCCTGGGCAAACAGAACCTTCTTCATAAGGAGAAAGAAAACCTGGATATTATTCGAAGACTGCCCTCCCCATCGAAGACCACCTTCTTCATCATGTTTGGCTCCAACTGTGGCTTTGCCAGTGGGCATGAAGTGACTGAAGATTCTGTATCTACTAATGAAATATTCTTGGAGATGCTTCTAAAAGCAGCAAAAAACATCATCTGAACGTTTGCTCTGGAGGTGTTCCTCTTCTCAGAAGAGCTGTGAAAGCTTGTCTGTCCCTCATCCCTTACAGGTGTTGGAGGGGAAGTAGTGGGCACAGCCCCTGCGCTCGGGCTGTGGGTGTGCCCTGGCACTGCCTTTGCTCTACCTGGTTTCCTTTACACCCATCTGGTGAATCCTTGTTCTCCTGCTTCGGCTCATCTTATTGGCTCACTTTGGAAAATTCTAGCACCTGGAAGTCTTTGATCAGCTTACCTGAACCCTAAAGCTACTTGGCCAAGCATTCAGTGTTTGGAGCACTGTTTTTCAATCTGTGTTGCTTAATTCATTCTGCACTTTAAGGTCTTAGAAGCAGATAATAAGGGGACATACAGCTTGCCAGGCACATTTCTTAGTGCTTTAAATAAACCAACCCACTTAGCCCTTCTGTGGGAGGCTGCACTGTCGGCCTGCAGAGGACAAGCAGGCAGGTAGACAGGAAGAGGTTTGTTCAGGCCCCACCCTACCAGCGCCACCAGGCTCATTTTGGGTCCATTTAGCAACAGTCCTCAAAGGAACAAATGAACAAACAGCTCTTTCCAAGACTATATCAGCTGATGTACATGGTCCCACACTTCCTGGCTGATTCCAAGGCCCCTGGGAAGATCCCTGGCTCCCACACTGCTGTCAAAGCAATCGGCTGCCCTCAGGAGCAGAGTCAACTGCACCTTTGCATTTTCAGTAGAAACCTGAACAGGATGAGGGTGCTGGGGCCACAGCCCTGCCAGGCAGCCCTGCTGCGGGTATCCAAGGTTGTCCAGGGCAAGCTGGCCACTTGTGCCCCACTTGCTGTGCCCATCACATGTGGTGCTTCCCATCACATGTGACACACAGTCCCTCCTCCCTCAGCAGCAGGAAGTCAAGAGGGAGCCACCAAGTTCAGGTGAGAAGGACCATTGGTGAGCGGTTGATAGGATGCAGGAGGTGACACTCCAGAACAGGCACCATGGCATCTGAGCTAACAGCGGAAGTGGGGAGTCTCTCTGACCTCCTCTCATCCTTCTCCCCTGAAGAATTCTCTGACAGTCTCCTGAAGTGGATCAGAAGACTCTTATGTGAGAGGTGACTTCCCTACACCCAGAGGAAAGGGATGTCCTATCTCTGAGGGGACAGGGAGAATGAGGACAATGTGTGACATGGGCTTGCCAGCTTCCCGCTTAGCTGCTGTCTTCTCTGTCCATGTGCCCCTTCACCAACCTGAGCAGACATACACAGGCTCTGTTTCTGAATCCTCCTGTGTCAGGGAAAACGTATTAAATAAACACCTGCTTTTCTCTTGTAAATCCATGTTTGTTATAGGGGTCTGAGACATAATGGTTGAATAGATCAACTTTTTCTCCTCAGCGGTTTACTTGGGAAAATAAGGTAAAACCAGGAACATGACGGAATCTTTTCAGTAGAAGGTGAGCAGCAAAACACTAAATGCTCCCCCCCACTCCCCACTTCTCTAACTGGGGACCCTGATTCAGTGGGAGCAACACCTGAGTGTGGGGGTTCATGTGTTCCTGGCAGACCCACTTCCAAAGTCAGGGTCTCTTGAGAAAAGGAAATGGATTTTAGGGATATTATTAGGGAAGATCCAGGCAGGGCAGTACACACCTGGATTAATCCAAGCACTCTGAGGGGCCAAAGCAGAGGATAGAAAGCTTAACTCTAGCCTGGGCAATTTAGTGAGACTCTCCCCTCCCCCAAACAAATAAATAGAGCTGGGGATGCAGGCAGGTGTCTAGGCCGTGAGTTCAGTCCATAGTAGGGTGATAATAATACTTAACAGGAATGTGTCAGAATGCCAGCTCTGAGGTGCCTTTTCACTAATCCTTCACCTAGGTCCTTGGTGGTGCCCCCATCTTGAACTATCAGAAAGATGTCCCAACACAGCTGTCGTTGGGTCCTGTCCTGGTCCTGAGCTTTGCCCAATGTCCCCAGATGTCTTAGAAAGAGTTTCATTCAGGACATGTGAATTCATCCTGGGAGTTTTCTTGCTGGTGGCAGCAGGGACACTGCTGGGGTGAAACACTGGAGAATGAAAGCAGAATTAGGTTTTGATTTTTTTTTAATTTAATTTTTGTTTACCAGTGTAGTGGTTTGGGCTGTATGGAGGTGGGGGTACTGCTGCTGCTGGGAAATCTTCCTCTTGCTCCTCTGGCAAGGGGCCACCTCTGCCGCCCAGTGATACCGTTCACCACCCACACTTCCCTGGCTGGCTGTGGACTCCAGGCCTTTTCCAGCCATGAACTCAGCTGAGAGTTCATTCACTTGCCTGTCACCGAGGAAAGACTGCCACTGGGCAAGGGTGGGTGATGACCAGGGCCTCACCTGCAGCATGGGCCGGCGAGGCAGGAAATGACCCTCTTCGTGGGGACACTGGATGCCCAGGTTCTGCGGGTGGATGGGCATCTCCATCATCGGTGACCAGGCCGTAGGCCCTGCATGGCCATTTCCGGAAAGCTCTGTTTTGGCTCCAGACAGAATGATCGATGGCCCCTTAGCCAACCCGAAAAGATGGAGGAGACAAACATACCTCATTCCTGGGGAAACAAGCCCCAGGACATACATTACCTAGGAAAAATGAGAAGGCCAATGAGCTGTTTCAGCAGGTATTTGTCAGCTTTATTGCAGGGCCTTTGTGTGCAGACAGGAGTCTCCAAGATGTGAATTATGTTCTTAAATACATCTATCGTATAAATACACATGCTTATTAAAAACCAGAAGAAATCACTAGATACTCGAATTTCATTCAGGGGCAGCCTCTCTTACATCCTTTTCCTTATTATGAAAAGGGAGGGGGACCTAGGTGAAAGTAGAGCTGAACAACAAAAAACAAGCACAATTTTAGAGAAATAAACTACTACCAGTATGGTCTATATCTCCCCAGTCGTCTATCTATGCTTTTAGAAGGATTTCCCTAAATAATTATGTTTTTCCTTAATAATTATGTTTTTGCTTACACAATTATAGCTAGTTTTTAAAATTTAATATGTATATAGTGAGGACTACACAAGTATATTCATAAAATAGTTTGTGCACACAGCCTTGAAGAATCCATTATGTAAAGGGCCAGATAGCTCACCACAAGCTGTGCCGGCCCCACCCCAGGGCATGCTGAGATGGCGACTGAGATTGGGCGTGGTGGTGCACACCTGTAATCCCAGTGCTAGGGAGGCTGAAAACAAGAGGATCACTATGAGTCCGAGCTATGTAGTGAGACCCTGTACCAAACAAAAA
>NW_004524695.1:6445656-6454865 GCF_000260255.1 Octodon degus | reverse complement strand
AAAAAAAAAAAAAAAAAAAAAAAAAAAAAAAAAAAAAAAAAATCCATTAAGTAGAAGATAAGTGTTGTAGTCATTATTATTAATTTCTTTCTATAGTAAGCATCATCTACCTATTTTATTTTGTAACTTCATTATTATAGTTCTGTTTATTTTCAGTTATAAACAATGCTATGATTGTTCTTATAGATAAATCCTTCAATATAGCTAGCTTGCTTGCTTGCTTGCTTGCTTTCCTTCCTTCCTTCTTTCTTTCCTTCTCTCTTCTTTCTTTCTGTTTGGTGTTTGGCTTTTGAGACAGGGCTTTCCTGTGTAGTTCAGGCTAGGCTTGAGCTCACTGCATAGCCTAAGTTGGCCTCAAACTTGCAGCAAAACTCCTGCTTCAGCCTCCTGAGTGTTGAGATTATGGGCCTGCACCATCATGCCTGGATTCACAGCTATGATAATTTCTTTAAGGAATATGTCTTGGAGGAGGATTGTTGAGGGGAAAAAGTTACTCATTCATTCATTCATTTGACATTTTTTTATTGAGTGTTTACTGTTAGCAAGTAATTATTTTAAGAACCAAAAATAACAAGAGTAACAAGGCTCACTTGGCGGTTGCCCTGGTAGAGGCTGTACTCTAGGGAGAGAGAAAAACAATTTAGCAATTTCAGAAAATTCAAAATAAAGCCAATTCAAATGTTCAAGAGGCACTGAAAAGATGTTCAACCACCCCAGGAGTGAGGAAAAATGCAAATTACAATAACAGTGAATTGTCACTTTATACCCACTAGAGTAGCAAAACAAGAAAGAGCAAGCAAAACACCAGCTAGGGAGAGGGAGGATGAGATACAGCTTGTGTATCCACACAGTGAAATACACGGATTGCCCCTACAGCCTCAGGAAAATGATCTTTCCATCTATGAAAAGCAAAATGCAGTACACTTTAACTCAGTACTCCAGGAACTTCATCTCATAGAAATATATTTTAAGGACACACATTCAACAGTGTTTATTGCAACTTTGATGTAGTGGCTAATAAACCTGGAAATAGAGATGGAAAGAGGAATTGCCTACCACACCAGGAGAATTTTTATGCATTTGGTGTGTTTGTGTGTTATTATCCCATAAATGTGATATTGTATGTATTCTTATGTATGCATAAAGCAACTAGGAAAAAGATCTAGGGATAGCCTAAGGACAGATATCTAATGATCTACAGGAAACACTACCCCAAAATATGTCACCTTGACATTTAAGAAAACAGAGAAGCTTCTCTGTCCTCCTCTGAAGATAGACAACTGTCCCTTTTCCCAGGAGAAGGAAAGGAAGACACAGAGACACAGGGAAAAGTTTGTGCAAACAGACCTTGCCAAATTCCCCCATGTTTGGCCATGCTTCCCCAAACTGAAACATAAAAATAGTTTTCCCTGAGGATTTTTTGTTGTTGTTGTTTTTCTATACTGGGAATTGAAGCCAGGGTCTTTGCTTCGAACTCATCTTCAGCCCTTTTTATTTCTTATTTTGAGACAGGGTCTCATGAAATTGCTAAATGCCTAAGTTGGGCTCGTACTCACAATGTTCCTGCCTTTCCCTCCTGGAATGCAAAGAGTACAGGCATGCATCACTGCATCTGGCTTCTCTGGGTCTTTGAGTTTCCATTTCTTAAGGTTCCTGCATCATATATTATTTGGTTTTGTTGTTACATGCATGTCAGCAATGAATCTTGCAATGGCTGAGCAAAAAATATTACCTTTACTGATGTCAGGCAATCTGATAATATATTTCTGACAATATATTACTAAGCAAGAAAAACCAGAATGAAAAAAGATGCAGAGTGTTAAAAAAAATAATTCTCTTATAGAGACAGAGAAGCTAGCAAACTAATACACATATAGTTCTTTTCCTCTTTTTTTTGCAACTGGAGGTTGAACCCAGGGATTTCATACTGAGCTATATCCTTTCTCCCACACCCTTTTTAAAGTTTTGAGAGACAGTGGATTCTTCCTAACTCACTAAGTTGCCCAGGCAGGACTTGAACTTGGGGTTGTCCTGTCTTATCTTCCCAAAGCACTAAGATTAGTGGCATGTGCCACCGTGCTCATGTCTTGATCTCCTAATTTTTTAAGATCAAGAAGAGATATGTGTATAGAAACCTAATATGATATTAATATTGGTTATGACAGGTAAATAAGAGAACAGTTAGCTTTTCTCTCTCTTTTTTTTGTGGTACCAGGGATTGTACTCAGGAGCTATCTACTGAGCTATCTCCTGGGCCCCGTTTCTCATCTTATATAGCATTACTTCTGTAAATTATCAAAGAAATATAATCAGAGCCTTTAATAGAGCACAACAAATACTACAACAAAGGTAGAAGGAATTCTAAAAGCTTATAGTGGAGACCTAACACCTTTTCTCCAATTTCAGCAGATATCTAAGGGCTAGATAGAGGCAGGACCCTTGGCCAGCAATAAAGAAGCCATACGTAGGCGGAGATAATAGGCTGTGGCTATTGTTATGATCTCTGTCCCTAGACTGTGAGACATCATTCACATAGTTAGATGTAGTCCAGAAAGTGTGTCTGTCAGCTTCCAAGTCTGGCACATTCCATGCTCTGATCTTCAAGTATTCCCCCCAGTGTGAATGGGTACTTGTCCTTCCTCCCACCTCCTAGGACAGTCAGCCAGATCCTGTCTTAGTTACTTTTCTCTTTGCTGAGACAAAATACCCAACAACCACAAGTTAAAGGAGGAAAGGTTTGTTTCAGTTCATCGTTTATAGAAATTGCAGTCCGTATTTGGCGGGCCCCACATCAGAGGGACATGGCAGAGGGGTAAAGGAGAGAAGAAACGGTGCATGGCACAGCAGGCAGGAAACAGAGGGAGGAGGAGGGCAATGATCGGTCCAGGCCATGCCCCCAGCGACCCACCGCCTCTCGCCAGCTGCACCTCCCAGACCGCATCTACGTATGAACTCATCAGGAGACTCGTTCGCTATGAGGGTCACAGCCCCAGCATCCAATCACCTCCTGCACCTCTACCTGTAATTGGATGTGGCCTTGAGGGAAGAGCTACACGCAGAGCACAACAAATCTCGCGAGAGAAAAGCAAAGGCAAGTGCTATGTGCAAAATCCAGCTGGAGTTAAAGGCTAAAACTTATCACTCCGTCTGAAACTTTCCATCAAACTCATGGAACTGAGGGGAAGGAGGGAGGGGACAGATGTACAGGCCCTTTGGGAGGCAGGAGGCAAAGGCATCCAGGGTGCGGGTCTGAGAACCTGCCGCTGCGGACTCTCTCATCCCCTCTTAGATTTGCTGCTGGCATACTACTGCTGAGAAGCATTTCTCCAGTTCACGAAATTGGTTACTCATCTAATGGGGGGGTGGGGACGATGAGGTGCTGGATGAAGTGAGTCGCTACAAAGGAATGTCTGGCATCAGTCTCCAATTCCAGAGCTTCCTAGCGCTGGCAGGTGTGAGGCTGTGCAGTCAGCTATGGCCTTGCCAAGGAGATTGGCTGCTGAACCCAAGGGGAAGTCCCCCGGTGGGCACGTGCGCTGCTAAAGGCGAGTCACAGAGGAGGGTACAAGAAGTATCATCGCCAACAACACTTAACAGGCATGGGGACCTGGCCCAGGATGGAGCTGGAGTGCTCTGGCCAGCTCTGAAGTGTGGGGAAAGAGTGGTGAGACAAAGCTTGTCAACTAGCATTCCTTTAATAATGTCCTCTGTGTAGCAAGTGTCTCCCAGCACACAGAGAAAACATTTGGAAAGTGAAAGGCGCTGATTTATATTCACGACAGCGAAGCCTTTCGATACCACCATTCTCTGCGTGTCTTCCACAGTGAGACCCCAGTTTCTTTTTAATTTTATTTATTTATTTATTTGTGTGTGTGTGTGTGTGTGGCCAGCTCAGCACACCAGGGGGCGGGGCTGGTTGGCATGTGGTACTGGGGGATGAACCATGGTCCCTGTGCTTTGCTAAGCTTGTTCTAAGTAGGTGCTTTACACCACTGAGCCATCTCACCAGCGCCCCCCCCCCCCAGTTTCTTTTTAGATCCAGCTTTCATAGTGCCCCACAGTTTGTTGTGTGCTTTGGCCCTGAGTTAGCAGTCTCCTTCCAAGCCATTCCCATTCTCAGTTTTTCCCGGTGGACTAGGAGCCCCTGGATGGACAGACATTGCACACCCAGCCCTGGAGCAGGAGGCATCTGGGGCCCGCAGTGGGGCAAAGGACAGAGACTGCTATTGTGAGCAGAACCAGGAACTTCTCCTCGGAGCTCAGAGCTCAAATTTTTTTCTGGCCAGCTTTCTTTCTCAACCCTCTGTCATCTCTCCCTTGCTTGTTGGCATAATGAGCTCAGTGAGGGAATGGTGGAAATCCCAGTAAATGACCTCGAACAAAATCCCCTTCTGCTCTTACATCTGGTGGTCAGCAGAGGTGGCTCTGGCTGGTCCCTAATGAGCCTTCAGAGCTCACTGTTTCTCAGGACCACTCACACACAAAGGGCCTGGAGTAACCCAGGCGCCCCTAATCGCAGCTTGGGAGTCCTCAAGGCTTAGGGGAAGGGCTGCTCAGAGAAATTGAGTACTGGGTATTAAAGAACTTTAAAAAAAAATCAGTTGCAAAGTCACTGTAGGCAGAAAATTGGCTCTTTGGAAGGGATTCTAGGCCTGATTTGGGGCAAAACCTTCACCTCTCCAGGGCGCCTTTTGCGCTTACATAAAATGAAGAGGCTGAATTAGATCTTATGGTTCCTCTTCTTTAAAAAAGACACACACACACACACACACACACACACACACACACAATTCCGTGATTGCTTAGCTTAAGTGACAGTTTTGGATAATTAGACTAAGCAATATTTGGGACATGCTTATTCTAGACTATTTGACATTTATCTGCTATTTAGCATTTTTTGTACTGTACATGGCAAAGCTACAGTAGGATATTATAGAGAGGAGAGAGCTGCCCTGGCTCTGCCCCCAGCCTGGCAGCAAGGACACAAGGAGAAGGCGGCTGTCAGGAGACCCTTGCGCCCTGTGGCTTTCCCTGTGCAGGGAGAGCTGTGTCTGTTCCCCAACCCCAGCAGAAAAGAACTGCCACTGAGGCCTTTATCCAACTGAGGGACGTGGAAACTCAACTCTGCAGTTCATAGGCAGAAAAGCCAACATCTACACAGCTATTCCTTGTCCTCCTTGGGGCTTCAGCTCAAGAAAGACCCCTACTGGGTACCAGCATCTGCCAGCACCCATCTCTTCTATAAAAGGATGCATGATTTTCATAGAACCTCCACACATCCTCCTGAATTCTTTAAGTCATCTCTAGATTCTGTTCATTTATTTACTTATTTAGGTGGTACTGGGGATGGAAGTGAGCTATACCTCTTCCCCCCTCCCCCTTTTAATACAATGTGACAGGGTCTTGCTAAGTTACTAAATTACCCACATTGAGCTCAAACTTGGAATCTTCCTGCCTCAGCCTCCCAAAATGTTTGGATCATAGACATGCACTACTAGGTCTAGTTTCTAGATTACTTGTAATACCTAATACAATGTGGATGTTTGTGAATAGTTGTTACCCTGCACTGCTTCGGAAGCAGCATTTGATAGCTTTTGATAGCTTATAACTTTTTAAATTGAAAAGGTTTCAGTTTAATATTTGTGAACACTGGAAGAAAAGGTATCGTATTATTTCTATTTTACAAGTAAGAAGCTCAGCTTTGAAATGTTAAGTGGCTCCCTCAATTCACTTATTCAGTAAAATGTCTAACCTAACTCACCCAGCTAGTAAATAGCGACTCACCCAAGTTACCCAGCAAGACTCAGGGCTTGGAAACACAAGGCTCAAATGGAGGCCTGAGACCAGGTTGTTCTTGCCCCTGCTGTCTGAGGTGCTCCCTGGGGGAGGTCACACAGGGAGAGGGCCTCTCTGAGCTTCAGAAAGATGGTTCCCGTGCCTCTGGTGCCTCTAGCGAAATGGTACCATGTCCATCTCATCGGGCTTCTGCCTCTCTGCTCTTTGGAGCCTCTCCAGCATGCAGAGTACAGAGACATTTAGAGCTGCCTAGGAAAACTCAAGTAGTCTGGTGAGCATTCCTGCAACAGAAGTGGCATTGCTGAAGTTGGAGGCTGGACCTCCCAGCACAGCACTGTTGTCTTCCTCTTGCATCAGAGATTAGGCTGCGCCCAACCCAGGGAACTCGGGCCCTGCAAGACGCAGCATTCACCAGTGAGGACTGTCCAACGGTTTAGATCTAGCTGTCCTTGCAAAGCCTCAAGTGGCCAAAAACCAGGGCTTTTAGAAGGTGATTGGATTTGGGGGTGTGGTACCTATTGGTGACTGATCCATTGCGTGTGCTACTGGATGTGCATGGGGCCCTGGGTGCAGGCGGGTCACGGGGGACCTGAGCGGGGAGGGTAGAACTCTCCCTGGTGCTGCCTTTCTTCCTGTTTTCTAGCTGCCGTATATAAGCAACTCTCCCCCGCCCTTCCACCATGTCCCTCCTGCCTCAGTGTCCTCCCCCCGCCCCACCCCCAGCGACCATGGACTAAACCTTCTGCACTGTGAGCTGAAGTGAAGTTTCTTTACTCTGCGAATAGAATGAGAAAGCGCCGAAAACGGGCTGTGAGGGAAATCACTTCGCTTTTCCTTCTTCTGTCGGGGGGATGGAGACACAGGCCCCGCAAGTGTTGAGTGACTAGCGATGACTCCATTTTTAGTTTCATATCAGAAACTAAAAAATTAACCTATGGCTCTTGTTATATACAATCAGTATTAGGGTTTTGGACAATACCCACACCGCTGTTTTCTTTCATATGGATAGACTAAAATGTTTTTCAGTGGTGCAGCATTGATTTTATATCTTATTTCTTTTAATTTTATATGTTTATTTAACTTCTAGAAAATAAATTACTTTCATCTCCTATATCCTCCGTATGTGTGTAACATTATATTATACCTTTACATTTGTTTATGTGTATTTTTGGTTTCTTATAAGAAAGAAACTATAATCTGCTGAACCCACATTAGAGAAATGATTTTAAGAATATATATATGGGCTAAGATTATGGGTTTTAACTTTATTTTTTAGTTTCTTCTTTCACTGCCATGAATGCAAAATCCATTTTTAATGCATTTTTGTAAAAGCAAATCATGGAAGAAAACCTGCATTGCCCAAACCCATGTCTAAAACCCAACCTCCCTGGCTGCCGCACAGCACCATCGTCCTCACTGTTGACAAACAATACATATTAACATAATCGAGATAATGAAGGGCAGCACGAGGCACCTTCTCCTACTGGCTTCCCCAGTTCAGGGGCTGCCAATTTCCGGCTCCCGCCTCACAGCCCCAAGGCGTGGAGATTAACACCTCCAAAGTGTGGGGGCTTGAATATAGATGAGGAGAGAGGACAGGCTGCTTCCTTTGATTAAAACATTAGAAGAATAATTATTACAATAGTGGAATGGCTTAAGCCTTCTGTTGAGAGGCTTTTTTTTTTTCCACTTCCACTTTAGTACGTATCCCTGAAACTTATTTTTTTCATGCCTCCATATGGCAAATTACTGTCACTGAAAATCTTATACTTCAAGTTGAGAACAGTTTGCCTGGGCTGAGTGAGGAGCCCCCAAGACAAGGTAATTTCCATTGTTGCTGAGGAGAGGAGAATATTACTTCTGGAGACCCAGCAGGCATTTTATTAAACAATTGTACCAGCTGGAAACAAATTATTGCCTGTATTCAAATTACCATTTAGGATCGGATGCTTTCATTTCAATGGGAAATAAGCATCGGGACCAGCTAGATTCTCCTGCCGGTGGATTTCTCCGCAGCCAACTTAGGTGCAAATCATGACCACCTCTGAGGCTATCACTGCTGGTTTTACATCCAGGCTGTGATTCCATCTAACTCAGAATCTGGTTTCATTGTCAGTCCCTGCTCTGTCTAAGGCTCTGGAATATTTATGAAGGCACAGAGGGAGAGAGACACAGATATTGGGCAAAATTCAAATGCAATATTAATGTACTTTTTCAGCTGTGCTTTCTGTAAAATTATTGCATGTAGACTATTGCTGCTGTCTCCAGGGCCATCTCTGGTGGTTTTGCAGAGGACAAAGAAAAGCTGGCAGTTCTAAAAGCTCTGCGCTCCAGAACTTAATCTGCTCTTGGAAAAGGACGGGACACTGGGCTACCGCCAAATGTAGTGCAGGCTGTGCTACCAGCTCCCAGCTCCATCCTGCATATTTGGTGGAGAGAGCAGGTCTATCAGGACAGTGTCATTTCTAAGGGTGAAGAAAGACACGTAATTGCACTGCCAAGAGTGGTTTTTGGTGTGTTTTTGGTAGAAGTTGTCTGTTCTGGCAGACAATTTTCTGCTTCCTTTAAAAAATATAGATACAGTCTTTTTTTTTTTAAGTGCAAAAATACAATCCAAGACCCTGAAAGTTGAGAAGTGACTACTGGGAACACAACCTATGGCTTTCTTATTAGAATTTGCTCACTGCTAGCTTCTTACTGGATACCTGTTTATTAGAAAAATTAAATGCCTTCCTGCCCAAAAGTTAATTGAATTGGGCTTGTTCAAATCCTGGGGGAAAGTGTCTTTTGGTCATCTCATTCCTTCAAAAATCTGCTATGGCTGCCGCGTTCCAGGAACCCCCAGACCCAGTCCTACCCAGGCCCGGTGAGTGTGTGGGAGAACTTCCGGCTACCCTGCACCTGCGGGACCTACTGGTCCCAGCCCAGGCGCAGCGTGGGTGAGACCCTCTTCCACCCCCTTGGGACACCCCCCACCACTCCACAGCACCTCCCCTACCCCGCCTGCCCAGTAGGAATCCTGTTGCATTCTGGGAACCCCCAGATCCAGGCCCGGTGAGTGTGTGGGAGAGCTTCGGGCTACCCTGTGCTGGCAAGACCTACTGGTCCCAGCCCAGGCATAGCATGGGTGACACCCTCTTTCACCCTCTTGGGACAACTCCATCACTCTGTAGTACCCCCACCATACCCCGCCCACAGAATAGGAATTTCTGTCGCTTTCTGGGAACCCCCAGATCCATTCCTAGTCCAGGCCCGGTGAGTGTGTGGGAGAGCTGCTCTCCCCTCTACTCCATCTTGGCCCCTCCAGACTCAGCTCAGGCCTGGCATACAGGCCTGGGGTGAAACCCTACAGCTGCAATCCCTGCAGAGAGTGTAGGGGACAGAACCACCCAGCTAGTCCAGGAGCAGAACAT
>NW_004524695.1:6442885-6443491 GCF_000260255.1 Octodon degus | reverse complement strand
GGAAAGAATAATCCATCACCTGCAAGATGATGCAAAGATGAACAATGTGAGACTAATAGGCACCAATGAGAAAGAAGGAGTCAATACAAATGACATTAAAAAAATTATGGGCAGAAGTAATAGCAGAAAACTTCCCAAATATGAGGAAACAATCTGATATTCAGGTAACTGAAGCATACAGAATGCCAAGTAACCTAAACTCAATTAAAAACACACCAAGACATAAAATAGTCAAGATCCCAGAAATTCAGCACAAGAATAATATACTGAAAGCCGCTAGAGAAAAAAAGCAGATCACATTCCAGGGAAATCCCACCAGAATTACGGCCGACTTCTCTTCACAAATCATGAAGGCAAGAAGAGCATGGAGCAGAGTACTTCAAGTCCTTTATGGAAACAAATTCCAGATCAGACTACTATACCCTGCAAAACTCTCTTTCAAGTTTGATGGAGAAGTAAAATACTTTAATGACAAAGAAAATAAAGAATTTCATGATGACAAAGCCAACCCTACACAGGTTACTGAAAGATGTTCTGGAGAGGGACCAAAATGATAAGAACTCCACAAATGAGATCAGAAGCAACCAACTAGATAGGGCAAGCAGT
>NW_004524695.1:6401720-6437431 GCF_000260255.1 Octodon degus | reverse complement strand
ATCTGTGTATTCAAAGTGGTTAGGATAGATATATAGTTACATTCTCTTAATGAATAGAGGGATTTGCTTTAATGGTGTTTGTAAATAGGATATCAATTCCGCATCTTGTACAGCAATTAGTCACTGGGAAGAATGTATGCAATGTGTTAATTATTGAAACTGCCCTATCAATTTGGTTTGAAACTGTCTTGTCGCTATTTGTTTCTCAATAAAATTATGGAAAAAAAGTCTTCTATGCCTTTTGACCTAGTTGAGCCAAGCAAACAAGCCTTCCATGCAACTGTGAGAGTCAGGAACCCAGATAATTTTCTCAACCTAACTGTCCTCCTCAGCTCTCCCTCGGGACTCTCGCTGTCTCTTTGTGGTTTCTCGAGGGAGACAGAAATCAACTTTGGGGTAAGTTTTTTTGGGAGATGATGAAACTGAGACCAAATTAAAATTCTGTCCTAGACTCAGTGGAGAGGGATAAGTAGACGCACTCCAGATTCGAAAGCCAGGATGTTAGCCAGATAGAATCCCACTGCCCCAACTTGGAAGCTAGCTGCCAGTAAGAATGTTCCCATTGCTTTGAGCATTACCTCAAGTGTTTCTATGTGAAATGCAGGTCAAGACTCTGAAAAAAGCTTGCCACCACACTGACTCCACTTAACATGGCACGTTGGTTGGATTCTTCTCCTCTCTGCCTGCAGTCCCTGCTCCCCACCCGAACCATACTCCACCATGACATCAAGGGAGATGCCTCCTGCACATTCTAGAAACAGGAGAAGAGTTGATAGTAGGTCTGTGTGATAGGCCTTGAGCGAGACCTTGGCACACAGAGGTACAGACTTGCAGAAGGTCAATATGAGTATCTGTATATGTGGTGGTGTTTGACATTTAATAAAAAATTACTTTAAAAAATTGAGCACACTACCTGTATTTATTTCTTTTTTTTCCTTTTTCTTTTTTTTTTTTTTCTGGTGGCCAGCTCAGCCCACCCTGGGGGCGGGGCTACTGTGGCATGTGGTGCCGGGGAGGGAACCACAATTCCTGCGCTTTTGCCTAAACTTGCTTAAGCAAGCGCTTTAGACCACTGAGCTATCTCACCAGCCCTGTATTTATTTCTTACAGTTACTAAAATAATAACCACTAACTAGTGATTTAAGCCAACAGAAAATGATATTTTCACAATGTTTGAGGTCAGAAGTTCAGAACCAAGGTGTCCACAAGGCTGTACAGTAGTAAGTCTCTGGTTTCTGAATGAGCTCTATTCTGGGAGACCACTATAAGTTGAGCTCTATTCTGGGAGACCACTATAAGTTGTTTGTAAGTCCAACAGAGTGAATGCTATACACCCTTTACACCAATATGCAGTGTGAAGCATTGTTGGTTCTTGTCCTTCTTCTTTAGTGTGCAAGTAGTTGAATGATTCACATTCTTAGAATGAGCAACTTCTATCATCTTTTCACCTCAGTTCAATTTCATTTTTTTCACACTTTTGTTTCCATGGTCATTGCTGTTTGCTTCCTAGAAGTCCCTTCCATGTTCCTCTTGCTGCTGGTCTTCCTGGGCTCTGACTGGGCACTGTACCACCATACGCTACCTCACTGCACAGTAAGCACACAGCAGCACAGCTGTGAGAATGTCCAGCAGACACGCGAGCTACTTCTGTGATTTGGTAGCATCTAGGAATGCTCATAATGCAAGGTTTGTTCACATCCATGCAAGTTCACAACTCAAATGTTTTTAAGTCGGGGATGTACTATGCTTCATCTGTAAGCTACAGGGAAGGATCTGCTTCTTGCCTCCTGCAGTTTCTGTAGGCTGGTGGCTTTCTTCATGTGTTAGCTGTGTCCTATTAACTGTCTCCATCTTCTTGTCACCTTTTCCTCTATGTGTGTCATGCCTGGTCATCCCAACAAGCCCTTTGGGTGGGAATCATTCTCTACCATCTTGCAAAAAGGAGGCTGAAATTCAATATTCCCTGGAGAGGCAGCTGTGGATGAAGACACGGAGTACCTCAGGTGACTAGCACGAGCTTGTTTGCCCCCAAAGGCAGTGCCCCAGACAAGCTTAGGTAAGCACGATGGCTGGGCCTCAGACGAAAGCTGCATCCTCTCTTGCATGTGCTGCCTGCTTGCCTTCCCCGTGGCTCCCCAGTCTTGCCTCTTTCCACTCCTTTTCCACTCTGTGCCGCACTATCAGGAAAGCAAATCAGGATCCCTTTGGAGAACAAGCCATGACTCTAGCTCTCCACGAACCTGTCTGCACTTCCTGGGTCGGGTGATAAAGTGTGAGTGGTGTTCTCACTTCTGTTGCGAGTCTCACTCCTGCGCTCCAATCTGGTAGAAGAGCCAGCACTGGGGCTTGGAGAGCCCTTGCGCCATTAGTAAACAGTATTCCTGGCCTGGTTCTGTCCTTAGAGTGAAAGCAATACTGTATTAATTGTAATTAGCATCTGGTACCATAAAACTATGGATTTAAACAAAACTGTGCATTGTGTCTCACTCAGCCAAGCTATGGTCCTCTACCTGAAAGAGTTCAAGAAAAAGAGGTCCAATATCAATTTAGATTGTGACTAATCTGACTGATTGCTTTGAGGAAGGAAAGAAACAGAGGCTTGGGGTGCTAAGAGCAAAACACTTTGCCCTCCATCCTCCTTCCAGTCACTTTGGTTTGGTTGAACTTGGGCCTGGGATGTGAGGGACTCTGTCTCATTCAGTTACTGCTCTGCCGGCACAAGGAGTAATCACTTCTGTCTCAGGTGAGCTCCTGTAGAAGACGCCACCCCTCTGGGACCTCAGTCTGATATCTCTTCCTTGAAATACGATTCTCACTAGAGTGCGTGCCCGTGCTTAGTGAAAAGTTTCCCAGATGTGAATCCTAAAAGCTCCTTTGACAAGCAGAGAAAAAGAATCTGGCGTCCAACCTGCTTGGAACCCAGAGTGTACTGTAATCCTGTCTTGGAAATCCATAATAAACACAAAAAGCCTCCTTAATCTCAGCGATTATGCAGTGTCCAAAACATATCTGACCCCAGAACGCTGCTTTCACACAACACCTACTGCACAGAGACACACTCTGGAAATGACTGGCTGGTGAGAACGTGGGTGCTCTGGACTGAGGAAGGCTCGTGCCTGCGCCTGCTCAGGCCTGGTATGCAAGAAGTGATAATTGACCCTTGCGGACACATAGAAAAGCTGTGTTCCACCCGTGGGAAAGCTGCGACGGGGGAGAGCATGAAGCCCTGGCTGGATTCTTGTCTCACAGTGACCTTGCGGCTCGGGCTCTCACCAGGCAGAACAGGCAGTGGGGCCTCCAGGGCCAGCAGGAAGGGGATGACATCACTGCACACGGACTTCCAGATGATGGCGTGGGTGGTGGATACGCCTGGATGCTTGTTGCAAATCCTGGGAGGAGGTCACAAATGCCCCTCAAGTAAAAATAGCACACAGTAGTATTAGGCATGGTGGTTCACACCGATAATCCCAGCATTCTGGGAGGCTGAGGCAGGAAGTTCTAGCCTACCTGGGGTAATTTAAACAACTTAGTAAGACCCTATCTCAGAATTTAAGAAAAG
This sequence comes from Octodon degus, assembly GCF_000260255.1. NCBI lineage: Eukaryota > Metazoa > Chordata > Mammalia > Rodentia > Octodontidae > Octodon > Octodon degus. Next base: position 6,433,872 of record NW_004524695.1, on the reverse strand, counting down.
GTTGGGGATGTAGCTCAGTGTGAAGGCTCTAGTTTCACTCCCCTGTACTCCAAATAAACAACAAAACCAAAAACCAAAAACCAAACAAACAAACAAAAAAACCCCATGAAGCTCCAGGCCTATGGACAGATAAAGTGGCAGTTTGTCACAGATATATTATTGCAAGTCATAGCTGATAGCATAGTGTTTGTATGAGTTTCTAAAATCCTTGAGGACTGGATATTCATTTGTAAGAGTAAGTTCCCAAACATCGCAGTGACACTTCCACACATTTACCCTCGTGTCATCTCCTAAGGACTGGTGGGTCCCCACTTCCAGAAAGGCCAAAATGCTCAGAATGGTCAGTGTTCTGCAGTGCATCTCAGTGACCTTCTACAGCCAGGTACCCTGGATGCATTCACAAACTAAGGGTGGAAACAACAGCACACACGCACACACACACACACATGCACACACACACACATGCACACACACTCTCACACACAAACTCACACACTCACACACACTCACACATGTACACACACTCGCACACACACGCATGCACACATGCACACACACTCGCACGCACACACTCACACACTCGCACACACACACTCACGCACACACACAGAGGGGCCAATCCTGGAGGAAGAATGCTTCCCACTTAGGTAGGTGACTGGCACCACAGGAGCTGGGCTGCAGGATTGCGGGTGTCACTAAGGTCCCTGTTGCTGGTGGCCCTGGCCAGGAACTGCGAATGGCATCTGGGATGCCGCAGCCTGGCTTGAGGAATTCTTGCTGGGCTATTTGAAGAGCATATCTCTGAGTGTGCACTTAAGACACCTCAGGAGTTTTCAGTCTTCCTGCCCACCCAGTGTGGGAGATGGTTATGATTATGTTGACGATGGGAAAAGACGAGCCGTTACAGAGTCTCTGTGACATTTCAATGCTCTTCGTCTTTGAGAATCATTCTTGCAAGTGAATATCTACCTTGGAGCCCTAAGGGTTTTAGAAACTCATAGAAATAGAGTTTTAAAAAAAATCCCAATTTGGGGTCAGACTAGCTAATTACCATTCCGCCAGTCTCACCCTGTGGGAGCGGTGGACTCCCCCTAGCAATTTAGAAGCAAATGGTCTTTCATCCTGCTTGGACTTCAAGTCCCTGCACAATCTAGGAGTTTTATTTCCTGTGACTCCCCTGCCTCCCGCTGTGATGGTCTAGCCTCAAGCCCCCCTGGTCTTACTCCCTGTCCTGAACCTCACCTCCTCGTGAGCCTGACACCTCCAACTGCTTTTTCTGATCTCCTTCAGAACCTAATGGATGTAGCATACAATTGGATATTATCATTTATATTCCACTTTTTTTAAAAAATCCACATTTTACTTTTTTCTCTTGCAAACAAGAATATCAACTCCTCGAAGGCAGAGAGTATTTGAATCCTAGGCCCCATATCAATCGAAAGTAGTGGTTAGTGTAGTAATTTGTTATCAATGCTATTGAAAATAAAAAAAAAAATCTGAAGGTAGGTGTTTTGGAGACTGCTCTCTGGCTACATTTTTTTTTAAAGTACCTGTTTCAGAGTGATATATAGGACTTTGCAGTTTGAGAGAGGCAGGCATGTTCATTCTCATATGTCAGGAAGGCCAGGGGCAGGCCACCAGACCTGTGTGCACTTCACTAGGCATCCTGGGGAGAGAAACCCAGCCTTAGAGGACAGCAAAGGACAGCCTGTGGGCCGGAGAGGGATGGAAGGAAGGGCTCGGTTACTTTTCCAGGACTGTCTATGACAGGGGTTGCATGGATTACAACAGAAATTTGCTCTCACAGTGGTGGAAACCAGAAGTCTGAAATGAGAACATTGGCAGGGCCACTGTCCACTGGAGTCTGACCAGGGAAGATCTCTCCTTACCTTCTCTAACTTCCTGTAGTCTCACGTGTTCTTCGGCTTGTGCAATATGATTCAATCTGTGTGTCCTTCTCCATGTGACCATTGTCCCTCCATGTGGCTATGTTTTCATTGGTTTTTTTCTCTCTGAGAAAGACATCAGTTATATTAGACTGAGAGGCTGCTCTGCTGACCTCATGGTTTATTGTTTGTTGTTGTTGTTGTTGTTGTTGTTTTTAAATGTATTTGGTATAGGGTCTCACTGAGCAGCTCAGACTCATAGTGATCTTCCTGTTTTCAGCCTCACCAGCTCTGGGATTACAGGTGTGTGACATCATGCCCAGCCTCAGTGGCCAGCTCAGTGCCCGGGGAGTGGGGCTGGCATGGCACATGGTGCCAGGGATTGAACCCTGTCCCTGTGTCTGCCTAAGCAGGTGCTTAGTCCACTGAGCTATCTCACCAGCCCTTGCTAACCTCATCTTAACTTGAATATACTCTATTTCCAAATAAGGTCACATTTGCAAGTAGGACATCACATATTTTTTGAGCAGATATGATTCAATCTGTAACAAGAAGCATCGCTGGATTATTCCTTAATACCATTCATAGGCATATGACAAGGGTTGAGCTGAAACTCTTGGGAAATCAGTAAAAATAGAAGTACGTGTAAAACTTTGGTTTTATGTACTATTATACAACATGGGAATACACCACTATCTCTAGGGTAGAAGAGAAATGAGAGTGAGATTTGGGGGCATTTCTGTCCTGCAAAGGCTGAACCTAATGGAACCTCAGGTGGGATGATGTCTGACCAGTCCCCCCAACCTGGAGCAGGAGGAAGCTAGAAAGTGGTTTCAACAAGAGGAAGAGCAGTCAGCAACAGCAGCAGAAAGAGGCTCAAAGGACCATCCTCCAGCATATGGGAGAGAAGTCAGGTCATATAGAGACCAAGGGGAAACAGCCCCATCATTTTCTACCTGCCCCAAATTCTCCCTCCACCAGGCACAGTGTGTGTGGCACATGACCCCATCTACTCAGCAGGCTGATGCAGGAAGATCACTTGTGTCTCAGAATTCAAGAAAAGTATGGGCAGCACCACATGAATCTGTTTCCAAAAAAACAGAAGTGTGCTCCTACCTTCAAAACTCTATTCGCTGCTTCTGTAGAGTGTCCTTATTTTTTTTTTTTAAGATTATGGACATCATTCTATCTGAAATAAAATAGAAATTATATCATTATCTGACTGTCAGTTGTGATGCCCTCATTTGGTACCTTGGGCAGTTACAGTAATTTGGTGGGCTGGGCAGTGGATGGGGTGGAAGGGTGATCTTGGAGTGCACCAGAAGCAGGCTGCAGAGGCAAGGTTGCATCTGCAGAAACCACAGCCTGTGGGAGGCTGCAGAGCCAGGCCCCTGGGGATCCTGTGACCAGAAACAGGAGCTTCTGCTGGGCTCACAGACCTTTTCCTGGGGCAGAGGGAAGAGGGAAGGAATGAGCTCATCCGGCCTTTGCTTGGCTTGGCTCTGGGCTGTGGCCTCGCTGACCTCTGTCTCCCAGGCTGCTGCTGGGGTGGGAGGAGACTGTGGTCACAGGCCTGCCAGCTGGACCCTACTTGATGCTTTTGCGGGTGCATAGCCAGGGTACTCAAGAGAAGCCAGGGAAGTGAAAGAACAGAGTCCTGAGATTTGGACCATTTGGTAGGAGCTGGATGATCTTGTATGATGTGCAGGTATCTGTGGGTGATGTGTTCTTGCATATGTTTGTATGCATATTTACTTACAGAAGTTTAATCATTAAATCATGTTATCCCGTAAAGATGTTCCCAGCTTCAACAAATCTCTTGGCATGAAATCTATCACCACAATAAAATCTACTCATGACAGGCAGAATGCTGCTGGAGTTGTGTAAAATAAATGTTAAAAACTAGGCTAACACGGTAGGAGGCATGATCATCAAGCAGAGACAGAAGTGATGGCTGGAGATTATGAAAGCTAAATGCTCTCTTTTTCCTGGATAATCAATAAGCTGCTTTTGGATCTTTTCTCTTTTGTGTGTCAGAATGATAACAATGCCTCTGCTCGCAGTTCTGGTCGAGGGATCATCAACAGATACATTGGCACACTGATTGGACAGATTGGGTTAAGCATAAATGATAGGGTTGGGGGACAGGAAGGAAGAAATTGTAAAGAAATAAGCATGTTTTATGCTCTTAAAGGCTTCTTGCTGAATAAAATCAGCTATAATGTTTAGGCTGACATTGGCTAGTCAAGATTAATAATAATATTGATTATTTGGGTGGCCTGTGATGTCCGTGACAGCCTGCTGTAGGTGCTTTCTTATTAATTACTTAATCACACTGTCTCTCTGAGGACAGGGCTAAAATGCCTTGTTTTAAAGATGAGGAAATAAAGACTCAAAATCTGAGCTAATTGGCCCCAGACCATGCAAACTGTGGGTCTCCAATGAGATTGCCCAAGACAGCAAGAAGTGAGCTTGTAGAAGCATCAGGTGTCTTCTTTGCCAGTGGCCCAGCCCAGGTGCTTGTGGGATGCTCAGCTTTTTTTGTCCTCTTCAGCCTTGCCATCCCCCAAGTAGCCTGCCAGAAGTGTTTTCTCTGCTTCCAAATTCCTAGTTCCTTACTCAAACTCATTGGGGTTGACTCAACAAATGTGGATTTGTCCAACAGCAAATCTGGAGAGCAGCACTCAGGTAAGTACAGTGGCTGGACCCATCAGTGGTCTGATTTGCTGGGTTTCTCTTCCCAGGCAGAAGGAGATAGGAAGTGGAATACAGAACTGCTGCCCAGCTGGCAGATCCCTGAGAGTCTGAAGATCCAGGGTTGCTACCCAACCTTGCTGAGCTGTAGGGTCTTAGGTGCTCACCTAGGACAGCACACGGTCATACAGATATCAGTTGCAGTCTCTCCTCTGGAATGGTTAGTATGGACCTTATCAGGAATACCCACTCCCCAGGGAGATGCTGTAGCCTCTGCAGTCCTTTATTCCACAAGCCAGATGTGGGGAGCCCCTCCAAGCCTTTACCTCCTCGCTAACTCCATTGATAGCATCAGGTTCATGATTCAGCATGAGAGATGTTGGAAACATTTGTCACTGCTAAGCCTCATGGGGCTCGGGTTATGTGAGTTGGCTAGGGGTTTGTCTCTAGACCCCTCCGCCTGAGCACAAACAGGGCATAAGCCTGCCATGAGGCTGGCGTAGACTCCTTGCCACAGCGTTTGGCTTGGCCCTGATTTGATGACTTGACGCCCACTGGAAAATAACTGCATCCTGCTGCTAGGTTTGAGAATACCTGTGCAGGCCTCAAATGAATCTTTTATAGAAATCTCTTATTGAGACATCTGAAGAAGCACAGACTTCACCCACCTGCCAGATCATGGGGCATGATTCTGGGTGTCTGCTTACTAGTTCATGTTTGCTGAACCTTTGTGGTTGCTTTCCTTGTAATGTATGCCTGTGCTGACTACGTTGGTGCAGGTAAGCATATCTCTGTGTGTACGGGTGCAGGAGAGGTGACTATGCACATCTCAATGCTGTGGTCAGTGATTCCATGAGTTAGTTTAAAATCCACCTTCAAAGCGGGTCAATGCCACAGACCGGCAGCCTCATCCAAGCTCATTCTTAAGCATTTATTTCCATTTTGAGCCTCTGGAGGCTAAGTGTTCGTGGTTGGCTGGCTTAGGACACTTGCAATATGTACCACTGAAATAAATTGTTTACTCCTATTTTTAGTCCATTGTGATGTTCAAGAAAGGTTTTAACTTGTCTTTTAAGAACCATAGGGCTGGGGCTTGGTGGTTAGCTCAGTTGTTTAAGCACCTGCTCTGGCAAACCCAGTCAAGCACAGGGAACTGTGGATCGATCCCCAGTTCCACGTCCCTTACCAGACCTGCCCTTGAGGCAGTTTGAGCCAGTCAAAAAAAAAAAAAAAAGAAAGAAAGAAAGAAAAGAAAAGAAAGAACCATAGGGCTATATGCACGTGCAAATAAGAACAAAAGCAATAGACTATTAAGACTAGACAATCAAAAAGTAACCAAAAAACAGCTAAAAATATTGTCTCTAGCTCTACAGTCAAACATTATGCTTTCTGAAATAGAATTTTACAAAGCTAAGTTGCATTACAAAGCTTTATTTGTAAGAAAGAAAGCAAAAATAAGGGTGCACTCTCCTTAATCCTGTAGAAAGGAGATTCATTCATTGTGAAAGATCAATTGGAAATAAAATTTTCAGTCTCTCATGATCACTCTTAATTATGATTCCAAAACAAAAAACTTGCTTTTCCACAAACTGAAAGGAAAAGCCAAAAGCAAGAGATAGGAAAAGGAATAGTGAGTAACAGCCTAAGTTGTTTGATAATAACAATAAACTTGTCTTCTGGATGGTTAACAACCTAAGTTTGCAGACCAAAATTAGAGAAAAAGGAGGGCTGCAAGGAAAGCCAACATTTTGGCCCTAACGTTCTAAGGTCAATTAAGACTCAGGACATATGAGAACTTGTACTGTAACGTCATGTAACTCAGTAGTGTCCCAAATTTTCTGATCAAGAAGATTATGGGGCTAAATAATCCTGAGGTACAGGATCTCAGGATAAATCCTGAGGGGATTTCACTGAATTTATCAGACCCAAAAGCTACAACTCTTGTTGCATAGGCCCTGCTTTACCTTGGTCTTAACCATCAAGTAGAAAAGTATAAAAACAAAATATGAGAAGTAAAGCCATTCTATTATGTTGAGCTGTGGGGGACTCAGGTCAACAATTTCTGACATTGCCAGTTAAGCAGAAGACCCAATACTATTATGGGCTCCTGGACTCTTTTAGAATATTTTGCTGAGTTTACACACCTATAATATTCAAATAACGGAACTTAACAAAAAAAGGGTATACAGATGAATGTCCATTTTGTATCTGTGTATTCAAAGTGGTCAGGATAGATATATAGTTACATTCTCTTAATGAATAGAATGATTTGTTCTAATGGTGTTTGTAAATAGGATATCAAGTCCGCATCTTGTACAGCAATTAAGCACTAAGAAGAATGTATGCAGTGTGTTAATTATTGAAACTGTCCTACCGATTTGATTTGAAACTGTCTCATTGCTATTTGTTTATCAATAAAATTATGGCAAAAATTAAAAAATAAATAATAAATAAAAAGAAAAAGCCAGTTTCTTGCCACTCGTCCTTGATTCCAGTGTCCAAGTATTAGATATTCTAACTTCAGTGCCTTAGTAGGAGTTCCAGGAGTTACGAAAAAAAGAATCAGTTGAGCTGTCCTCAAAATTCTCACAGTTTGGTACATACGAGCTCCCTGAGAAACTGTTCTTGAAAATGAGTTCAGTCTTTGGAATCATTTAAAAATGAAGGCCTCTTCCAACTGCACTATGAGAAAGTCAGCAATAGCTGTTATATTCATGGGTCCAGGGAGCACAGCTGTCAGGACCTGGTGGGGTAAGAAGTACACATCAAGGCGCATTAACTGAGATGTGTTTGCTTTGGAACTAGGACTATTTTAGAAATAAGTGGCAGATCCAAATGTAATAAAGGAAGCAGGGACAAGGTTCTTTTTAAGCAGTATTTATAACTTGTGACCCTCCATCGTGATGCTACCAAAATGCAGTGTGAGTTGGACATCTGTTTCATTATAAAGAACTCAGAATTGTGTTTCCTGCCTCCATAGTATCTGCCATCTAAGAGAGGGAGGGGGGTAAACAGCAATTCATAAGCAGTAGTAGAGCCTGAATCACAGTTCTGCTGTCAGAACTTGGCTGAAAAGGCTTTCTATTCACCACGGTATGCCCACTAATGTCACCACCTAATGTCACCAGGCTTGGGGGGGGGTTATGATGTATCAGAGCATTTTCATCATTTGGGGGTGCCCATAATGGGAAGACTATGCATGTAGGCAAGTAAGTGTATTGGAAATCTCTGTACCTCCCTCTTAACTCTGGTGCAACCACATAACTACTCTGGAAATTAAAGGAAGAAAAGCACAAAAATATTCATTTTCCAGCAAAACCATTCCTTGGGTGGGAGAGTCAAGACAACCCAAGCTGTGGCACTTTTGGTTGATACTGTGAATGCAAGGGCCTGGAGTATTTGGGGGATGCTTCGCACTTTGAGTCATTAAAAACTGCACTTTTGGAGTGAAGGGACTCATTAAAAAGCCTTTAGTTCCATTTAACATGGCAGCTATTGATATGAAAGGTTCTCACTCAGAATGATGGAAGAGAGGGGCTGCATCTTCATGATGCTTCCTTTGAGAACATTGCTTTCTGAAGACTTCTTCTCAGTGTGATGCAGCCAGGGGGATAAATAAATGTAGGATAATGGAAGAGGTGAAGGACATGTGATCTGCAGTGTGACTCTTCCCAGGGAATCCTCAAATCTCCAGAAAATCTGTAAAGGCAAGAAAATCCCTAAATGTGTGTGCTGAGTGGGTTGATGAAGGAAATTGGAGAAGGGGCTAAGCTTCGTGTTCCGGGTGTCTCTGTATAACAGGAACAGCTCTTGAGGGCTTAGGAGAATGAGGCAAAAGAGGAGCATGAAAGAACATATGACTGTCAAAGGAAAAGTAATTCTATTAGTGTTGGTTTTCTTAACTGCAATGGTCAATTTTGGGAATAATATTACAGCCAGAAGGATCCCCTTGGTGGATATATTATACCCCTAACCTAGAAACTGCTGACATCAATACTCAAAACAGATGGAAGTTTCTTAAACTGGTTTAATAATAGAATCCAGAGCTATCACAGAACTTTCACTACTGCACCAGTTTAATCCCAAACAATGAAGGTGAAAGGGTGACAGAATGACTATTGTCATGTGGGAAAGTACTTATAAACTACTAATCCTAAAATATTATAAAAGGAACAGAAAGTGTGTAGTGGTTGACAATGTTTGGATAGAGTAAGCCCCATTCCAAGGAGGTCATGTAATGGAAGAGATTAGAAAGTGGCCAGAAAATCATATAGATCTTCTTGGTAACTCTTTTTTTCTAAAATGGCTTTGGTAGACCTTCCTCCTTTTCAACATATTGACCATCAGAGAAGGAGGAAAGTGGCAAGATTCTAGATGCTTAATGAGGCTTTGGGAAGGAACATGTAAAATACCTGGTTTTTCTTCTGCTAGATACACAAGAGATTTAAAGAACAACTTTGTAGTGGCTCCATGGAGGCTTGGAAGCATGGTGAGGAAAGAAGGTGCTTCTTGGTGTGGATAATTGAGCCTACAAACACTCAGCGCTTTTGAGGTAGCCGAGCCTTGTGGGCATTAGTGGGAATCGCAATGCTATGATATCTATTAATGGGCTTGGCACAGAGCAAGTAGAGCCAACAACAAGGCCACCTGATCGTTCCCAAATCATGTAGACAGGGATACCATTGGCACTGACTGCCACAGACTGGGGATAAGAAAGCTAGGTTATAGAGCCAGGGAAGTTATGGCTACTCAAGCACTTATATAAAATTCTACCCTCTTCTACCTCTTTCTATGTCTGTTTGCCCAGCATAATAAGTCATGGTCCCTAGCTAACGCCAAGTTCTTGCTGTCTTGGATAAGACATCATACCTACTCCATCTGGAAATGTTTAACAAAATCTTTAGTTCAGTGCTTCACAACTGAATTCAGCTTACAGGCAACTGGGGAGGATTTTAAAGATAATTTCACCCCTTCCAATTTGGAATCCATTGGTGGAGAAGGGTTGAGAATTGGTGTGGGTGAAAGCCTAGCTGCAGTGATTCTCACGTATGCATAGCTGGGGCTGAGCACCATAGCTGAGCTAAGCCTGAGTCTGGCTTCTGAGTCAGGTCTGTCTCATGCTTCTTTGTATTGACTTCTCTTGAGTTGACCTCAGATCAGCTCTCTAATCTGCCTGGGCTCTGATCTTTGAAAATTGTCTCTCTCCAGGGACTCCCAACCTTTTCCCTGCTTGTTCTCAAGCCAGCTTTCCTCTTGCCTTTCTGAATGCAGCGTTTCCCAGGGAGAACTTCAGTCATGTCCAAAGGCATTTTAGTGAAAACTTTACACTGAATGACCAGGGGCATGGTTTTCAGGTTCCTTTTATAGTCTTGGACTATAAGACATTAAACAAGGAGAAAGTGTGGCTGGAGCACTCTGAGATCTCAGCCCAAAGGCCACCACAGAGTGTGATCAGGGTCTGTCTACTTCCCTGTCGTCTGGAGCTACAGACCCTGGCTGGAGGGAATGGGAAGACATGTGCGGCTCCAGAGCTTCTCCAGCTCAGACAGGTGGATGGAAGACAGTCCACACAGTGCCTGAGGGGCAGAACCTGCCACCTGATTGCCCTGCAATGCCTGTGTTCTCTGTGGCTCTCACGCACCACTCCCATGTCACATTTCAAAATCAGTGAAACAGACAATGTGTGCTTCTGGAATCTAGAAACAAGGTCAGACTCTCAGAAACCTTAATTATGCCTCACAAGCACCCACGCCTCTTCTCCCAAGGTATGGGCTCTTGCGTGTTACAGGAAATGAAAACCAAAAGAAGTGAGAACTTCCCACATCTCGACATCTTTTTTAAAACCCCTGGGAGTCTTGGTCGCTCAGAAGCAAGGGTTTACAAAACTTTAGAAATTGTGAACTCATCTTTGAAATCATCATCTGCCTTTAAGGAACATGCTCTTCTGCCTTAAAGAGGAACCACTATTCTCCCAAAGTCCAGGAAGAGCTGGAGAGGTTTTCAGCTCAGTAAAGTGAATGTAATCATCTGCTTTGGAGGACTCCCCCCTCTCCTTTGTCAAATGTCTTTCCCATGTATACTGATGGTTTCCCAGAGCTCAACTTCTTTGATCACATGCATCACCCCTGGGCCATCTAGTGAAATATAGCTTTAAATACATAGACAAGTGTGGTGTGGTATTTGGAGAACACAACTGAATCAACCGAACAAAGCCAACTCTAGTCTAGTCCTGTGAGTGAAGCTGTCCTTAAAAGTTATTGAATCAAGTATTTGCTAAGTCAGCAACATGGACTGAAGCCGTGTGTGCATGTGCGACTGCTGAGCGTGGCACCCAGAGCCTTGGGCATACACGGCAGGCTCTCTACCACGGAGCGACCCCCAACCCGAAGTCAGTTTTATTCATTAAACGACTCTATTCATTATGTGAAGGACCTACAGGATGTAACAATAGTTTTCTAGGCTTGCCCTCCTTTGTATTTACTGTTAGTGGTGCTAACTTCTCAAGAATCTAAAATGAGGATTGAAGATAAAGCATAAGTGTAGGTTGTCCTGAAAATTCAATGAAATCGATCAGAAGCCCCTACATTTGCATCCGTAGCACTAGAACTAAGGAGGTGTCAACGCTCATGCATTTCCCAGTAATGAAACTCTAAGATGTGCTGCTTAATGGAAGATAATCAACTGCAATGCAAATTTAATGAACTCTGATGGCTAAGTGCAAACCAAATCCAATATCCCACAGAAAATTAACCTAATCAATAATCTAACTTGAAGCTTTAAGCTGGAGGAGCAACCCACTGCACTGACCAACTCTGCCTTTTCAGATATCATCCATGGAGGAAGCCTGTCCCTGTCAGGCTTGCTGCCTGCTTCTGCAGATCACAGTGTTGGATAAGAGCTCCTGATGTTACCTATAATAAGGATGCTAATGAGTATATTGTAGCCACTCATGAAATGTTAGCCTCTGTAAGACTTTGTGGGAAGGAGCAAAAAGCCATCACAAAACAACCAAAATGCTCTGAACGCATGTAAAAGAGCATGCAGCTTCAAGCTATGCAGCTTCACCTCCATTTAGGAACCCACCTCTCCCTAGATCAGCTCCCCTGCCCTTCATAGCAAACAAGCCTCAAGCAGCTTTTCTTGTCCTTGAGCCATAAGGGATCTCCCATAGCTCCCCTGCCTCAGAAAATGGGACTGTTTGCTCTGCATCAGCCCTTCTGAGTAGATGGAACTCTTCCATGGATCCCTAGCCTGCCTTCCCACCAAGGTTCCCAGAGAAGGAAGTCACCTTCAGAGAACTTGCTATGAGCTTCTCCACCTCTCACCACGGCTTTTCAGGAGTGTCCTGTGAGCAGTGGGTCTAACATGATTTCTGGCTCCTTTCTTAAGAACTCTTCCTGGTGTCAAACATGAGAGGCACCTACATACCTAGGTCTGAGGAAGGGGAGGGTGGGGGAAGGAGAAAGGAGGAGAAGGAGGGGGAAGGGGGCTCAGATGGAGACCAGGATTTTGATCATTCCCATGGAGCTATTAGTTGACATCATAGCAAAGAGTGAGACTGTCAGCTAAGGAGGTGGAAAATGTGGGAAATTTTTCCATAGCACCGTAAATGCCTGGGAAGATGTGGGTAAGCTCCATAAAGCCAGATGTCAAGTGAGAGAAGGAGGGAGGGAAGAGGGAGGGAGGAAAGAGGGAGAGAGAGACAGAGTCAGAGAGAAAGAGAAAAGTGGGGCAGAGAGAGAGAGAGAGAGAGAGAGAGAGAGAGAGAGAGAGAGAGAACTGGGAGTCTATGCCATGCAGAAATGCATAGAAAGGGCAAAGAAAAGAACACATATATTCTGTGCAGTTTTTCCTGACTTAATGAGAAATACAGGTTATTAAGCCCTTTGAAGAATAATTTAGAAGCAAACAAAGCCTTCTGTAGCAGTTAATTTATAAAGATTTATAGACTTGGTGCTGAACAACAGTACTTAGAGTAAATGCAGAGGGAAGATGAAGAATTAGCCGTAATGTCCTGGAAGCAACAAGGGGCCACCGCAGCACTGTTACTGTGGTTTACAGCTCAAGGCCACATGTGGTGTGTGTGCAGCGGGACCAAGGCTTAAGACAGAGAGAGGCTGTTCCCCAGGCCACACTAGTCAGTGCTTATCCCTCGCCCACCCCCCAGCTCAGGTCCTCAGGAGAAAGATTTGAAGGCGCAGATCACAATCTGCTCTGTAGACTTTACATATCATTTTGTAAAAGCAACCACACTGTACATAGAAAACCAAGTCTAGGTTGCCAGACTTAACAAATAAAAATATGGGATTCCCAGTTAAATTTGAATTTCAGATCAACAATGGATAAATATTTTATATTAGTATGTGTCGTGTAATATCTCTTTTATATTTTTATCTGACTACCCAAACTAAATCTAACTCATTAGGGTGGCAATGTTCTCAAAAACCCCCTAGGGTGGCCCTCCAGGGGTTGCTCTGTCCTCTGGACTAGCCCCGTCTACCATATGTCTATGCACAGTTCTCTAATGTCTCAGTGGAAACTGCTATTCTGTTCCATACTAAAGACCTATATAAGTCCTCTGGATTTTGCCTTCCAAAGCCACATGCTTCATGTTGCCTTCTGTTGTCTGTACTTCACCTTTCCTCGCTGGCTTAGCTTCCCTCCCTCCACCCAGGCTCCCTCCGCTGGCCCTTTCAGGTGGTCTCCTTCCCCTCCTGTCATCTGTCCCATCCTCTGCTTCACATCCCACAGCTGCAAGTGCCCCGCCCTTTTCCAAGGTGCAGCTGACTTCAGAACGGTAGCAGGAGATGCACTTCACACCCTCTGTGGTCAGACAGCTCTACTAATGCCTTCCTCGCCACCCAAGTCAAGAACCTCAGGTCCATGGGTTGGAGGGAGGAGTCGCTGTCTTATTAAGGCTGACTCCTGCAAAGCCTCTCACAGGGATGTGGGCTCAGACATCGTCCCCATGGGACTGAGGAGCCAGTTCTTAGCTGTCATGACTGGGGGGTGGACAGAGAGATATGCACATGTTGCTGAGTTATTTTTATAGTATTTTATAAACATGCAAGGAGGGATACATAGTTTTCTTAGGTGCTCTCAACTCAAGCTCAAAATCTAATTCCTAAGAATCCTTTCATATTTACTCACCCTGAAATAAAGATATTTTAATGTGAGCTGACAATCTCAACATTTCATTAAAATTATACTTACATAAAGCCAATTCAGGTTACCAGGATTGTATAATCCAGCAATGGCAGATTTAACCCACTGGTGACTTTGTAGAGCTAGCACCCTACTGAAGTCAATGGATCCTGCTCCCTCTGAGATCTCCATCCCTGGGCCTTTCTGTGGTGTTAGCTCAGCGTCTTCCCCATCTGGAGCCATAGAGTTCTGCTCTTGAACCTCAGTGGCACCTCCACCCCTACCCAGGCAGCAGTATTAATTGCTTATCCTCCCCCCACCAAAACAGAATTCCGCTGAGCCATTCTACCAGGTTAGCACCTGATTGTACTTTGCATAGTGGCCCTGGGTGGGTTAGATCCAGGCAGAGTTGGGGCAAACCTCAGGAACCACTCCCAGCTAGTTAAAACATAATTTCCATGTGAGCTAATGCCATTCCTACAGCTTTCATGGAAACAGCTCGGTATTATCTAGCAACATCTGGAATGTTCTCTCTCGTTCCCCCCAAGGTGTGACACTGGGGGAGAACTTCCCTCCGTGTGACTACCATGTAAATGTGAGCCTCTATGGTTGTGTTGATCCATGTGCGCAGATGAGTCTATGATGTAAGAGTCAGCAAGGCTGCAGCAAATAAGGCCCCTTTCAGGGTACAGACCTTTCCTACCCTCCACTCCCTGGAGCTCACAGCTATTTTTACAGCAGCTCCCCAGTCTGCAGTTTTGAGAACAAGCCAAATGTTTGGGTGTGTCTGCACAGACTCGGAGATCTTTGGAAAAAAGCAGCGAAAGAAAACAATTTTCTTTTCCTGGCTTCTAAGCACTTTCGTTAATCTGTATCGTATACGTGAGTCTCAGGCCAAATTGTTTCACATTTTGGGACAGACTACATTTTAATACACTCTGTAATCTCACTTTTCCATCCCTCCTGAGCCCTTTATTCTACTGCCAAATCACTGCCCTGTCTAACCTTTGCTGCAGGGATGAACTCTGACCTTCATGGAAATTCCACCATCTCAGTAAAGGAAAGCTTGAGCTCCAGCCAGGTCTAGAAGCCTGCAATGGAGGGAAGCAGAATGAGATTTGTGCTGCAATGGGGTACTCTCAAATGGCTTACTCTACACGAGCATTTTAAATGATTTCGTTTGTTTAAAAAAAAATGACCCCCAGCATTACTATTTAGAGCTACATACCTTTAGATGGTGTCTGGAATTGGATTATAAAATAATAGCCAGACAATTATGAAAATTTGATATTTTCTCAGGTACAGATTGTAAATTCAATTTCTACAATTTTATAAGAATGACTACCATTCTTGGTAACACTTATCTAAAAAGCCACTACATGAATAATTCAGTCCTTTTCTCTCCTACTTATCCAAATCCTTTTCCAATTCTGAAGGGTATGTTCAGCAAATAAATATATTATGATATTGTTTTTCCCAACTTTTTGTTCCATGGGCTATGGAAAAACTATTAAGATAGGCTTGATTCAAAGTAGCACAGAAAAAAGTATTCTTGTTTTGTTATTTAGGACAGTGTGGAACAACTATTAGGTCTATTTACAACAATGTTATTTGATTTCCAGAGGGTAATTTACATAGTAGATGTCGCTGTCTTTTCAGATCCCTGTCTGAGGGGCTGGAAATCACCAACAACTGGCTGACAGAAGAAAAGGAGAGCCAACAGGCCAAAGGCCATCAGCATGGGCCCTCTACACACACCTTTTCTTCCTGAGACTTGGTAAGACCTTTTCTCTCCATCAAAAGCAGGAGAAGCAACAAAATTAACGTATGTGTCTGTACTGAGCACCACCGTATGCTGTGGGAGACTGCTGGATGATGAAACGGGCCTGGCCCTGCTTCCAAGCCTTGCTAAAGGGCTCAGAAGACACCTTCCCCTAAACCCAGAGCCTAGCCAGAGCGCGTCTACCTCTGACCCAGTCAGTCAGCATATGTGCACGGTATGGTGAATGTTTAGAATTGTTTAAAAAAATCAGTTATTTTAATAAAAGACACATGGCTATTAATTCCTCCTCAGTACTCCCCCTCACTTCAAACGCACTGACCTCATCTTTTTAGTCACTTTGTGAAGCGATTCTGGAAATCCATTTTCCTCAGTGTCTTTAGTTGCAGTGTTGTGGCTGCCTTAATGTTCTTTTTTTTTTTAACATTTTAAAACTTTATTTATTCATTCATTTGGGACAGAGTCTCACTACGCAGCTGGGATTCGTTGTGATCCTCCTGTCTCCGCCTCCCCAGCGCAGGGATTCCCTGTCCTTGCGCTTGCCAGGCAGGGGCTTAGACTGCTGAGTTCTCTCCCCGGCCCTGCCTCTGTGTTCCGAATCAAATCAAAATATGAATGTTTCATGGTCATTTCTGACTTAGGAAAGAGCCACGAGTTACAAGTGCCAAATCCAATAAATAACATAGCCAGAAACACACGATGTTTTTATGTTCTAGAAATGGCCTCGAATGTTTGTTCAATAAAGAGTGAAAAACTAAGATGAATTTTTAAATTAAAAAAAAAACTATTACATAAAAGACATTGCCACTAGTGCCCTTCAGTATACTCCCCCTTGCTTTGAATGTAATTACTTATCTCATTCTTGGCAATGTGTCTCTTACTGTGGAAAGTTTATTTATTTTTTTCTGATTCACTGCCACTTTTATTTATAAAGATAAATTTATATAGTTTAATAAAATCAGCCAAAGTCACAACTGCACCTTAGGATGGTAGAGCAAGGTACTGTACAACGAGGTGTGTTTCTTGCCTTATTACTGGTGACACTGGAGCAGCAGGGAGAGGTCAATGATTCCTAAGAAACTCTTTAACTTGGAAAGTTTATTTTTAAAGTTAGACACTGTATCTTTCAGTCCCCCTTTCTGTGTTCTGGCGCAGGTGGTCACATGGCCCCAGTTCCCGTCGGAGCTTGTTCAAAGTGCAGACTGCTTACACATTACCCCCAGAGACCTGGTTTAATTAGGGTGATATGGGACCCAGAAATCTGCCTTTTCATGAGCTCTCAGAGTTTATGGACACAACCGACCAGAGCTACCCTCATTTACACCAGGCCTCATGTGTTAAGAAAACGCTAGGCAGGAGAGAGCAGCTTCAGCCCATGAGAGTTACTCAGAGTCTTATCTTTGTACTAAAAGCCTTGAAGATTGCTGAGCTTAAATACACACACACACACACACACACACACACACACACACCCCAAGCTATCCTTGACTTACTGTGGTTTAATTTAGAATTTTCATTTTAACACTGGTGCACAAGTATACCCATACAATCATTCTGCTTTCAACTTTCAGTATTTAATAAATTCCATCAAACTTTAAAAACATTTTTATTATTATAAAACAGATTTGGTGTGACACGATTTTCCCCACCTGTGAGCTAATGTAAACCTATGTTCTAAGCATGTTAGGGCAGGCTAGACTAGCCATAGTGTTGCGTAGGTTAGGTGAACTAAATACATTTATGGCTTAGGATATTTTCAATTTGCCAGAGGATTATTGGAATGGAACGCCATCATAAGTCAAGCAAAATCTGCATAAATTAAGGTTGGTAAATATTAATGCCTCTTGGTAAATGTACTATGTGAAGATTATTTTTGGAAAAAGATAGGAGGCAGCTCTTTCTCAAACTCTCTTAGCTGGGTTCCGAAAAGCACTCAGATCTGTTGCGAAGATTTCCTCCTGCTGCGAGTGCATAGGAAGGGCCATGTACCAGGAATCTATGTAGGTTGTACGTACATACGTACGTAGGGAAGAGGCGAGGACGGGGCGGAGCTCTGCTGAGCTTCAGTTCAGCCGTCTGCCCCTGAGTCAATGTGTAAGGTATAGTCCTCATAGCTGAATGTAGTAGAACGCTCCAGGTATTCCAGAAGGGGGGAGTACATTCTTGACACCAACATCTCATTTCAAATGCTTGGCATTAGCCCTGTTTTCAGAGCTTCTGAACTGGCATAGGTTGGAGGTGCCAGCTGGTTGGAGAAGGAAGTCTGTATTAATTGATTCAGGTTGTGTGACTCAAAGGTAGTCCTTTTCACATTGTAAATAAAACTGCTAATTTTCAAAATGTCCCTACCCCAAACCCTAGCCTTCTATGTTGCCTACAAACTGGTCATAAATTCTCAAGTTCCTAGGAGAGAAGACAATGCCCTCCACTAAAATTCCCTGAAGTGTATTAGCACCTGGGCTGAAGTGGGTGCTGAGCACAAGACAGACCTCAAGCTTTGCCCTAATATTGTTATCCCCTGGGGCTAGCAGTAGCCAGCAATTTGCATTTTAACAAGTACCCAAGGGGTTCCTGGTGAGGTGAGGCTTGGACTACAGTCTGAGGCTGGCTTACCTTAAGGAGCATGTGCCTAAGTTCGGATTTTTTCTCCAAAAGAAACTCTGGGTAGGAAAAGTATATTTAAGCTCCAGGCAGGATGCTACTTGCTTGGTGGTTGTTCTCATGTTCAGCTTTAGAAGACCGCTTGATGTAGAAAGAGGGTTGTGGTGTCACTCATTGGTAGAGCATATGCTTGGAATGTGCAAGGCCCTGGGTTCAATTCCCTGCCCCAAATATATCCACAAATGCCAAACAACAGGAAAAGAACTCTTTCTGAAAAATTAAGTCTGGACAAGATCATACACTCAGACTGCTTCTTATAGGGGAGGAGTGTTCAGTTTGTTGTTCAGTGAGGGGTAGCCGCAGCTGATCTGGGAAGGTGGTACCTGCAGGAAGCAAGCTTCTGAGGACAGTGGGGACACTGGCTCATCACTTATTCTACAAGGGCTGCCCCTTGGGATTTCCAAGGGCATGGACACTTCTCTGACAGGAAGATGGTGACTGACTGAACTTGTGACTAAGTTGGGAAGTCTGCCGAGGAAAATCCTTGGCCTGAGGTTTGTTTTCTATTGGATGCTCCAGAGCAATGAGGGCTTGGAAAGGTTGAGTGAAGGGATTTGGGGCTGCTCCTAGGTTGGAAGGGGAGAGCTTTCTGGTCAAGACTGTTGCCAGGAAGAAGTGAACTGAACATGTCAAAAGAGAAGCTGCCTTTTGAGAAAGATGCCAGAGCCTTATGGGAAGAGGAAAGATGTTTCAAGCCAGAGGAGAAGAGGACATGGAGCCCATTGCAGAAGGACCAGGGCCTGGGACCAGAAGCTTCTTGTCTCTTCAGTATTTGTCTTGGATATAAGCTGAAACTGTCGCGCGCGGCCTTGCCAGCAAGAACGACGCGACCACTGGTTGGTTTTCTGCGCAGCTCTTTATTCTTCGCTTACATCCGTCTTCTCTGTCTTGTCCCTCCCGAGGCCCCTGCTCTTAGCTTATAAGTCCCAGGGCTTCCAACCATGGGATGCCACGTGTGTACTGCCCATTGGTCCAGGTATGCAGAAGCAATGCATTAGCCCAAGCCTTGGCCATATATGGAGTTGTTTACTCCAGGAGCGCTCACCCCTTGAGGGGGTGGAAGGCGGAAACCAGCGCCATCCTAGGGCGCGGTCACACGCAGCTCCCTACATGAAACCATGAGTGACTCCTGTTACCTGCTGTCATGGTTTAGTTCTAAAATATTTCCCCAAAGCCTCTTGTGTTCAGAGGTGAGGCTTTGGGAAGGTGGTTGGATCATGGAGCACTATGCTGCCAGGAGGTGGAGCCTGGTTCTAGGAGGTGGGTCCCTGGTGCCTTTGGAGGGGATAGCTCTGTCTTTGGGTCTTTCTTCTCTTTCTTCTTCCTGGTTCCCATGGGTTGGGTGGCTTTCATTCACTAGGTCCCTCTACCATGTACTTTCTGCCTTGGAGGCAGCGACAATGGACTGACCCTTCTGAAATTATACAATAAATTAAACCTCTTCTTTAAGTTGTGAGTGTCAGGTGTTTTTACAGCCACAGGAAAGCTAATGCACCTAGCAAGTGCTTGAGTTGAGCAATGGGAAATGTGCTCTGATAGTTTTATTTTTCAAGATTTAATGTCAACAGCCTCTCAGGCACACATATTATATTTGTGCTAAGTATAGTAACTTAATCTGATTGACTATAAATGTCTCTACTTAACTGCACATAACTTATTTTAGAACATACATTTAATTATATGTTTAAAATTAAAGTTAAGGACCAATTGTGGAAAAGTGGAAGAAGTCCATTTTTTCCTGTTTTGATAGGCTATCACATCCTGGAAACACATGATTTTGGTTTAGGAAGTAAGAAACATGGTGGAATCAGCATGTTGTAATAACAGCAGGCATTGTCTTAGGTGTTGGAAGAACAGAAGTTATGAGGCCGTGACTTAGAAGACAGACAAAAATACCTAATCTAAATCCTTACTTTCATAGATGAGGAAGTAATACTGCAGTGTGGCAAGGTAATTTGTTAAGAGGGAATAACTGGGGAGCCCAGGGTCTGTGACTCCAGTCTCTTGGTCCTACTGCAACAGGCTGAAGTGTCAGACTTAGAAATGGTGGCCATTTAGAAAGAAGGCCATTGAGGCCTCAAATCATACCATACTTTACAGGCAGAGCCAAGAATTTTAGGGGAGGAATGCAGGGGAAGGCAGAGTAGCTCAGAACAGAATTGGAATAGACAGGAAAGTTGTAGCCAGGTACTAGTAGGAGGAACCGAAGAGAGGACCCTGGAGAATGAAAGGGACACTACAGCCAGATGGCAGAGCAGGGGAAAGGACAGGAGCTCAAAATGCTGTAGGAACACTTGAGCTGTTGCTAGCCATTTATTTTTGTGAATAAAACGGAAAGGCTGGATGGAGCCAGAGCACAGGGTTTTTCTGTGTGAGGCTAATGAAGTGTCACTATGTGGTATAGATGTCTTTTGACAGATGATTATGGTACTCTTCCCTGCCTTGAGATCTCCCTTTCTGAAGTTTTGCTCTGTTATGTCACTTACAATCTGGAAATATAAAATGGAAAATTCCAGGTATGAAGGATTCCCAAGTTTTAAGTTATACATTATTTTGAGAAGTAAGATGAAATCCTGAGCAACCTGCCCCTGTCCCTCCTGGAATGTGTATCATAGCTTTGTGCAGTGTCTACATGCTATACAAGCTACACAACCGTTAGTCACCTTGTAGCCATCTTGGTACCAGATTAACTGTCATCATCTTAGAGGAGGGAGGTAGGCCTGTTCTCCAGGAAGGTAGAAGGAGAGATCTGAAGATGTGACCTGGCTCCCAGAGACAGGGAGAAGGTGGGGAGAAGGGTGATATGAGGAGCAGGCCTGGGCACGGGACTGGCCCCTTTTTCTGGAGGACAGGGCAGAAGCAGTGGGTGAGGGTATGAGGGAGGGGACCCACAAAAGAAGAGATGCTAGTTAGTGGGTATAGAGATTCCCTTGAGGGAGATGAGAAAGTTCTAGAAATGGATAACGTTAACAATTGCATGATATTGTGGATGTGCTTGATGCTACTGAATTATACTCCTATAAGTGGCTAAAATGATTAATTTTAAGTTATATACATTTTTCCATAATAAAAGATACCCATAAAAATGTACCTTTACATTTAGTCAAGAAGTGAGGGGTGTGTGCTGAGAGGTAGGATGTCTCAGGGCAAGGATACGGGGAAGAAAGACTGAGCGCCTCATCAGAGAAGACCATAAAATGTGCCCCAGAAGGGCATGCCAGGAAGGGCCAGAGAAGGATGAGATGAGCCAGCCGCCTTCCTAGAGAAATCCTAATCCGACCTTTACCCTCTTTTTCTTGAAAATGGTTTCTTATTTCTCTGACACTCCCTCACCACTGTGCACCGCACATTCCTTGCCTCAACCACCTTGGCTTCCTCAGGCTCCTGGGGCCTTTGCACATTCCCTTCCTTGTGAGGGAAGCTCAGAAATCTTCAGACTTCTGCTTTCTCTAAATATTGACTACCTGGACCACTTTCGTGGATGTGTTCTCCCCTATCCATCATGAGAGCCTCTGATCATGACCTTAATGGCCCTGGGCACACTGTGTGATGGTGCGCGTACTGGTGCTGATGTGTTGACCAGGTATCCCTGCCAGTCTGTGAGTGTGATAGGCATGGGGACCACTGTGCCTGTCCTAATGCGACCCCCAGTGCCCAATAAAGCTTTCCAGGTATAAGAGGAGCCTGCTAAATGCATGTTGAATAAATGAACAGGTCAACCCTTTGATTTTTTTTTTTTTTACAACATCACCTGACAGCCCAGAAAGGACAGAAAAGAAAGTTGACCCTGGTGATTACCTAGGATCAAGGATGAAAATCGAAGAGGGTAAGGAATGATGGAGTTGGGGAAGAACCTACTCCTAAAGGACAGATTCTGAATTCCAGGGTGGAGATGGCAGTAAGTTAACCCAGAAAGAGGAAGATGAGCTGGACTAGGTAGGGCTTTTCAGGGAGAACAGAGATGGGTGGTCTGAGGAAGAACGTTGTTTGTGTCTTGTGTCTGGTTTTACTTTCCTGTGTTTCAGTGTGTGTGCACGGGTGCAGCAGTTGTCCTAGGCTCAAATGCATATATGAAACAATTAGGGCCTTAAATAGGCTGAGCTAAGTGTGTCCAAACAAAGAAGAGATGCAATTACTGTGCTTATCTCATACTTGTGCTCTGGGTAGCAAATTGAATGTCTCTGGACCAAAGAGCCTTTCACATTCCCACTCCGGATTTACCTTGTGGCCCAGTGCATTTTGGAACATAAAGAGCAGTGTAAGCAACTACTGGGCACCGGCTCCGAATCAGCTTTCGGGCTGTGCACACGAGTTCATTACTCCTCACAGTAGCCCTTAAAGCTAAGACATTTTCTGGAGATCAAATGGAGCAACAGAGCCGCCATTCCACTCTCTATCTGCAGGAACACTGGGATTCTCCCAATTTCCCATTACTACAGTCACAGGGCTCCACCTTCCTGGGAACTGCTTTAAGGACATAACAACCTAAAGCATTTGCAGAGACGAGTGAGGAGGAACGCAAACCCTCAGAAGGTTTACAGGAGGCGTGTCTTCCGTGTGCTCCTGTGAGACAAATAGTCCGTCTATCACACATCTTTTTTATTTTACAGGGAGAAAAAAGAAGATAAACAGAACAATGAAACCGAGTTTCAAAACAGGTTAGCAAGACAGTTACGGTAGTTGGCACATTGCATATTCAGAATAGAAGATATAGGCACGATATGTTGTCCGTACAGTATTAGCACACAACTTTCTTTTTGTTTATTTTTTTTCCCCTGTATTTAGGACAGGGTCTACAGGGTCTCACTACATAGATCGGACTCGTAATGATCCTCCTGTTTTCAGCCTCCTGAGTGCTGGGATTACAGGCGCGTACCACCTCATCCAGTCTCAGTCATTGGCTCAGCACACCCCGGGGGGTGGGGCCGCCCGGCCAGCGCTGAGCTCTGCCTAAGCAGCCGCTTAATCTGCTGAGCTATCAAGCCAGCCCTTAAAACTTTCTTTTTAATGAACTAAGAGAAACTAGATGTATAACTATCTTAACTATCTTGTATGTACATATATTTTTCCTCTTTTCTCCCCTTTTCCCTTTCCCCCATCACAGTTTGCCCCTTCTTTTGGACAACTTCTTCCCAACTCACTATATCTATTGTATATTTTATATCTTACTTACTTATTCTTTTTCTCATACTAATGAGACAATATGATGTTCACACACATGGGCCTGATTTATTTCACTTAAGAGTATGGTCTTGAGTTGCATTAATTTACCTACAAAAGACTCCACACATCTTTTTTTTTTTTTTTTGTCAGATCACTTGAATTCTATCCTAAAATCTTTGGCTTTGTGAATGAATATTTAAAAAGACCTTCTCACGGGGAGATAGCTCAGTAGAATAAGTTCTTGCCTGGCAAGCGCAAGGGCCTGGGTTCAATCCCCAGTTCCAAAAAAAAAAAAAAAAGACCTCAGGGCTGGTGAGATAGCTCAGTGGACTAAGCACCTGCTTAGGCAAGCTCAGGGATGGGGATTCAATCCCTGGTCCTGCATGTCACACCAGGATGCGCTAAACTGGCCAGAGTCCATGCGTGGTTGGGCACACCTCTAATCCCAGGACTGGGGAGGCTGAAAACAGGGGGATCTCTGAGTCCAAGCTTTTGGTAGCGAGGCCCTGTACCAAATACAAAATACATAAATAAAAATAAATAAAAGACCTTCTCCAGAAGCACATCCCCCAGTAGTTACTTGATGGCCAAATCCCTACAGAAGCACTGCAAACCGAGCCCCATTTACCCTCATTTATTTCCCACTTTTAAGTACCCAACACTGTCTACAGAATTTTGCAGATTGTACACAATGCATCACCCTCTGGGCCACAGTGAAAGTTATAATTTTCTTCCTTACTTAACGCTATATCCAATTCTAGTTTTCTGTTTATAAAAAGTATTAGGATCAGTAGTATAGGGAGGAACTTTTGGGTGGAGTTCTGTTGAAAGTTCACTTTGGGAGCTTGGAAGGAAAAAGCCAGATCAAAGTGAAGTTATGTAAGGAAATGTAAATATTAGGGTTGGTGCTGGTGAGGGACATGGCCTGGAGTGGATGATGAAAGGCTCGTCCATCCGACAGCAGATTTCTAAGAGAAATGTATTTTTAAAAACTTTTTTACAGAAACGTGTTTTTGTGACTGGATGTCATGTAAATAATCAACCAAAGGGATTATGTTTGTGAAAACAAGTTCAGCAAATCTACTCAATAATCATTGCCCTTGCTCTGCTTTCCTGTTAATGGCAGTATTTTTCAACATAAGCCAGTGCTCGTGAGATGCGCAGAGGTATAACTATGTGGGAGCCTTTCCCAAATCAGTCTCCTCTGGGTACGGAGAGATGATTCCATTTGAAATCTGCTAGAACGGTTTTGAATCCTGGCAATAACAATCACAGGCCCAGGAGAAATCAATTGGTAATTTGAGAACTTTGTGCCTCTTTTCCTGACTCTTGCTGAGCCCCTTAGCAATCAGCAATAAAAAAATTAATATACTTAGGGTTTAGTGCAGACTTGCCGGTGCATGGCAGAGGGAATGTTGATGTTATGGCTCCATGAAGTGTTTTTCTCCTTATTTTCATTTACATCTGTGCCGCTGTTAAGGCAGCAGCACACACTGAGCAGAGTGAAGGAATGCTGAGCATAGAGATGGGTCTGTAGGGCAGAGGCAGGCTTAACAGGATCCTGCTCATCTTCACCAGAGCGTAGCTAAGAAGAAAAAGAGTAAACCCACTATTAATACCAGGTGGACCAACCTTCCCCAGAGGGGAGTGACCCAAGAAACAATCCCCTTTGTTTTTAACCAAAACAATGAAGATTTTTATTCATTACTATGCAAATCTCACCCATCACTCTGCAAGAACAAAGCTTCTCGTGAAACCTGTGGACAGCTGTCTCTTGTTTAATACTCTTCATTGAGGATCGGAATATCCTATTTACATATCTTGGGATTTTTCAGTACAAGAAAGACATCTTAGGTTGCTAAGACTGCTATAGCAAAGTTCTGTTAAGCCAAATGGCTGAAAGAACAGAAAATTGTTGCCTTGTAGACATGGAGGAAGTTGGAACCTAAGGTGTGGTCGGACTTGTTCCTTTCACTAGCTACACTTTGGGAGGTTGGAAGGAAGATCTCTTCCCTGCCTCTTCTATCCTTTCTGGGCTTCACAACCAATCTTTCATTTTCCTTGGCTTTGTAGAAGTACAGTCCCAATCTCCGGCCTGAATTTGATCCCTCCTGCCCCCAGGGCACCCTGAGATGGTGATTGAAACTGGGCAAGGTGGTGTGCGTCTGTAATCCCAGTACTTGGGAAGCTGAAAACAGGAGGATCACTAAAAGTCTGATCTATGAGTAGACCTTTTAGTAAATACATGAAGAAAAAAAAAGAAAAAAAAAGGAAGTACACCCCCAATCTCTACCCTCATCCTTCAAGGCCCCTTCTTCTGTTATGTGTGACCAAATTTCCTGTTTATATAAAGATGTCTGTCAAATTATAACAGGACTCACCTGCATGACCTCAGTTCAACTTGCTGAAATCTACAAAGGTGCTGTCCTCAAATAAGGCAACATTCTGAGCTAATGGGGGCTCAGGCTTCAATATATGAATTTAGGGTGAGGGGGCCACACAAGTAGAGTTGGCTTTTTTATTTAGCGGCTGATTAATGAGTGTATAGATTAGGTAGACTCTTATGTTTTCCTTTTCTGCATGGTTGTGCTGTCCAGTTTCTTATTATAAAAGTTAAAAAAAAGAGAGAAAACTGGGGCCGGCGAGATAGCTCAGTGGTCTAAAGCTCCTACTTAGGCAAGCTTAGGCAAAAGCGCAGGGACTGCGGTTCAATCCCCGGCACCACATGACACACTAGCCCTGCCACCAGGGTGGGCTGAGCTGGCCACAAAAAAAAAAAAAAAGAGAGAGAAAACAAGAAGTTCGAGCCAACACTTCTCACTTTATCGTACTGAGTGGTAGTATCAGGATGGAGCATAAAACAAGACTTTCAGTTCATTTGTGTGTGTGTGTGTGTGTGTGTGTGTGTGTGTGTGTGTGTGTGACTTCACTGTCCCCCTTGTACACAGGAGGTAGCGGCTAAAATAAATCCAGATTGCCAGTTTGTGTTAGCCATGCACTGATGAAGAATGGCAACCCAACTTGAAATCAGGACCTAGAATGTACACTATGCCCTCTGTCCCAGCGTTCACTGCTGGGCAACCTGACTACAGACTCAGACTCTGTGAGGATGAGGAGATGGAGATGGCAGAGAACACATGATCCACCAGCAGAGTTCCGCGCCCTGCGCTCCCAGGCTGGCGTTGCCATGCTGTCTGTTGAGGGTACAGATTGGGGACTCTGACCAGCACTGCTGCTTGCAGGTCAGAAGGGCATGTGACTTGTAAGAGCTCTTCTTCCTACTCACCACCCCTTATTTTTCCTTCCAACTCATTGCCAAGATTTCATGCATGCTGTGCATTTTGCAGTGTCATTGAAAAGTACAAAGAATGCTTTAAAGTTTTTTTTTAAATGTATTTTTTTTTTAAATTTTTTTATTTATTTATTTGAGAGAGAGAGAGAGAGAGAGAGAGAGAGAGAGAGAGAGAGAGAGAGGGGTGTGTGTGTGGCCAGCTCAGCCCACCAGGGGGCGGGGCTGGCTGGCATGTGGTGCTGGGGGGTTGAACCGCGGTCCCCGATGCTTTGCTAAGCTTGTTCCAAGTAGGTGCTTTAGACCACTGAGCCATCTCTCCAGCCCCTTAAATGTATTTAATAAGGGTCTACAGGGTCTCACTACACAGATCTGACTCACAGTGATCCTCCTGTTTCCAGCCTCCCAAGTGCTGGGATTAAAGGGGTACACCACCATGCCAAGTCTCAATCCACTGAGCTACCTGGCCAGCCCCTGCTTAAAAGTTTTTAATTTCCATGAAAGACATTGACATTGATCCCTCTCAGAATCCTCCCCATTCTGGCCACTTTCTGAAGCAGTTTTGGAAGCCTCTTTTGTCAACAGCTTTATTTGGTCTTGTTGTAGCTGCCATACCATCCTGAATCAATTGAAAGCCTTTAGCTTTCATGTCACTTTGACCTCAGGGAGGAATCAGAGGTTGCATGGTGACGGACCTGGTGGGTGACGGATGATAACTCACCATAATGGTTGTACACACCGCCTTTTAATTAGTCAGTGCTCAGCAGCAACATTCACTGTATTTTTTATCTTACCTAGCAAAAGTGTAGAAGGACTTCTGTATCAGCTTCAGAAAGTGCCAAGGCGGTGGGGGAGATAGCTCAGTGGAATAAGCACTTCCCTGGCAAGTGCAAGGGCCTGAGTTCAATCCCCGGTTCTGAAAAAAAAAAAAGAAAGAAAGAAAAAAGAAAGTGCCAAGGCGAATAGGATACATGTGTTTGAAGCATGTGTACGTCCTTGAGTGTTTTGTGGGAGATTAATGGCAATGTGTCTGTTCCTGTAACACTTTTTTTTTTTTTTGAGAAAGAGATTAGCATTCACTGTATTTTTTGACCACACCTCCTACTTTGCCCTATTTTTCCATCTTATGAATGTTGAAGGGAAATCATTTCAATAGCTTTCTCCTCAGGAAACTATTCTGAAATTCCAACCACCAGAGTTTTTCCAGAACATTCTAAAGCTCAGCAGTTACTTCATGAGGTATCCAGGGGCAGGCGTGCAGAAAATGCAATTTCATTTTACTAATTGTTGGGCTGCCTGGCCATCGTTAGAGGGCTGTGGTTTGGATGACGGGAGAGCAGCACCAGAGTGGGTTACGAGACAACCCTGACCTTTTACCCCCCAGCTGTAGCCTGAAAAACAAAACCAAATCCCATCTTACTAACCATACCTGCGTCTTTTCTGGGAAATGCCCCAGAATAGCAGTTTGTTTGTTTTCAAAGATGGTTTTCCTTGCCTGGGAGAACAATCCTGGGACTTGAGTCAATAAAATTCTCAGACTACGTAAGCATTTTGCCTCCTTGGGTCGGGCTCTGGGCCTTTTCTTCTGCAACATGCATCAAGTGCTTTAAATCACAATTTTTCCTTAGCACGTTATGCAATCTTAACCTTATAAATATGAAAATAAAAGGCATAATGAGAGATAAACCAGGACACTTTATTTTTAAACCAGTGGAAGCAAAAACAGCAACAGAGAAGAAAGGAAGGATCACATGTGGGGCAAACATGCTTTTCTCCTATTTCCTTCCTTTGCCTATTTCCCTCACCTCTGTCTCACCACCTTCAGCAGCTTCTGTCTTTCTCCTTAGGCTCTATTGCAGTGATCCATTCTCAGCTTTGGCTATGAAGGTAATGCAACTTCAACAAAAAAGTCATGTCTTGGTAAGAGTGCATTTTCTCATCTGAAAAATCAAAGGGGGCTTTGGCACTAAGGTGATTTTATTTTTTAAAATTAATTTTACTGAGAAAAAATAGCAATGAGAGTTTCAAAACAGGTTAGTAGGACAGTTACAATAATTAATACATTGCATATTGCTGTCTTCGTAGTAGTTATTCTGAGTACAAGATGCAGATTTGATATCTTGTCTAAACACTATTAGTACAAATCTTTCTTCTCCTTGAACTAAGAGAAAGTAGCTATATTTTTATAAAGCAGCGAGTGAATTGCTAAAGGGCTTGGAAAGGTGGCTGCCGAGGGAACTTTGCCTACTGGAATGGATCCCACTTAAGAATAATAGGTGATAGCCAGACACAGTGATGAATGCCTGTATCCTTCACATGGGATTGAGGCAGGAGGATCCAGTCTCTCCTGGGTATATGGTTAGTTCAAGGCCAGCCTACTCTGTCTAAATAAATAAATAAATAACAGGTAATATTTATCATGTGCCCAAATGTTAGCTTGTTCTATTTTATAACAACACATAGGGCTGGGGAGATAGCTTAGCGGCTTAAGTGCCTGCCAAGCAAGTGCAAGGTCCCGAGTTTGATCCCCGGTACCACAAAAATAACCAACCAACACATAACAAAAATGGTTTCATTTTTCAAGCAAGGAATTTAAGGATAAAAAGAATGCATTGACTTGACAGTAGTAGTTACTCGGCAATCATGGAAGAGAAGGCCAAGGAACCCAGGCCTTTCTGACCCAAACATTGACCATGACCCTATTTCCCTATATTTTACGCTGTACACTATTTCCCTATTAATACCACATAGGAGAAGAGAGAAGAGAAGCCACATAGGCGGTGAGCTGGAAAGCACATTCATTCCCCATTTAAGGATGGAAGCAATTCCAGTATTTGTCACCCTGTAGGCAAGAGGACAGGCAAGGGTGTGCAAATCTGTCTATAGATAAAGCCTGAAGCAGTGATGACAGGCTAAAAGGTGAACACACCATGAAGCAGGACTCAGCTTATAAAATTGAGGAATGCCTCCATCTGTCCTAATACTGCTGAAGACATTGTGCTCAGTGACTAAAGCTGGTCACAGGAGGATGGATACTGCATGATTCCATCGACACAAGGAATCTGAAACAGTTAAGCTCCTAGAAGCAGAGAATCAAATGCTAATGGTGGGGCCTGGGAGCTGTGAGTCAGTGGGTATGAAGTGTCATTTGTGTGAGATGAGTATGTTCTAGAGAGTGGCTGCTCAGCCTCCTGCCTGTGTTCACAGCTTTACTCTGTCCACTCCATAACAGGGTAAATCTCATAGATAACGTGCCGCGTTGACAAACACAGCCCTCAAGTATTTGCTCTAACGGTGCCACTTAATATGCTTATGAGCTTCTTCCAGCCCTAGGCTGGAGCTCAGGAGCCTGACAGTGGTGGTGAAAGCCCACATTCGGTGGAGCTGGACTGGTATGCCAGTGACCAGAGGATCAGAGGAGGATACAGGGGTTGGGGGTGCTGTCGAAATGGAGCAGCTGCAGGAATCTAGGGCCCCGTGCAGGGAGAGGCCATGGCAAGGGCGGGCACATCTTCAGTGTCTTCAATGGGCCGCCTGGCTTTATCCCTCAATGGCTTCTTTTGATGACCACATGGCTTCTACCTCCAGCAGTCTTGTCTGGCTCTAAGGCTAAAGGTTCCAGGATGTCTGCCCCTATGCGAGGCGGCACTTTCAAGGATGTCCCCAGCAGCTGGTGCTTTCATCTCATTGGTCAGAATTATGACTCAGGGCCACCCAAGGCTGCAAAGGAGGCTGGGCAAACAAGCCGGGTGGTAAGGATTTATCTACAAGGAAGAAGAAAGAAGGCGAGTGAGAGCGGCTGTGTCTGAAGCTGCTGGGGCTTTCACCCCCTAGTGCAGGTGACTCATCCGATGTCATCTTAGCTGAGACAATGATGCCACAGGAAAGACATTTAGATGGGTATGTAGGATTCAGAGGGACCAGAAGGAGGCATGGAGTGGTTTCAGCGGAGGACATGCTGTAAGAAAACAAGTTTACGAGGAGTTCAATGTACAGATGGCTGTGTACACAGAAATATCCAGGTGATAGGAGGAGCCAGGTAAGGGCAGCAATGGTGAAAACAAGATGTAGGGACAATAAAAATGGGCCAGATGTATTTAGTAATTTTTCTAAGATTATCAACTTCCTCAATGTACTTGTTGCTAAAAATTTCCAGGGCTTTTTTTTTTTTTTTTTTTAGCACACACCCTTATAGAGCTTTGCTGTAAAGAAAACATATGTGGGACCCTTTATAAGTTAAGATACCAGCAACTTACAGCACTGCTAGGACCACAAGTGAAGAGGCCCCAGGAACCTGGATGAGGTCGGCACTGCCCCTGGGAGTCAGCCTGGCTGTCCCCGAGGGGTGTGGCCTCAAGCAGATGGCACCCTAGAGGCTGCTGTCCTTGAGTCCCAGCCAATTAAGATCAGTCTTGAATTCATAAATCAAGGGCACCATTCACTAATGAGTGCAACAGAAAGAGGAAGATCCTGAATCATTTCCCTTAATTTTTTTTTTCCTCTCCCCCCACCACCCAGTCAATTTTGCTTTAATTTTATTTTGAAAGTTTTCTGGACCACAAAGGCCTGAGTTTTCCCTGCTGTGAGGTCAAGGCACTGGAATTTGGAATATATTCTTGAGCTCTTAATGGATGGAGCTGTTGGCAGCTCCCAAAGGCAGACAATGACTCTGTGGCCACCCCAGTGGGAGACATCTTCTGTGACTTCTGTGACTTGCCATAGGTCATTCACAGAGCTAGGGTGGGGCTGGCATCCTCAGGGTTCCTGGCTGACCTTGTGTCCACAGCAGGCCAAGAGAAAGGTTTTGACCTGTAACATGTAGTTTGTGGCACTTTTTCCTCAAGCACGGGCCAT
Source organism: Octodon degus (assembly GCF_000260255.1). Taxonomy (NCBI): domain Eukaryota; kingdom Metazoa; phylum Chordata; class Mammalia; order Rodentia; family Octodontidae; genus Octodon; species Octodon degus. Next base: position 6,402,401 of record NW_004524695.1, on the reverse strand, counting down.
TAAATCATGGGAAGGTGATTTTTTAAAAATTTGCCTGAAAGTGATTCTACTGATTTATCATGCAAATAATATTACTTAAGACTCCCAACTTGCAAATTTGAGTGATTTATGAAAACTTTGGTAGCTTCTAAAATTTTAACGCTTAGGCCTATATGTAAAATACATACATGCCTTGAGCTCTGCTTCTATGGACCAGCCATTCCACAGGATCTTTCTTCCAGGCTGGGTTTTTGTGTCTGAGAGTTTGATATTATACTCTCATCCTGGCTTACAGAAAGAAAAAGTTTTCAACCAAATAAAATATTTTTATTTAGATCAACTCAGATAATGTAGACTTTCTACTACTTTGGAATTTTCTCTTCCCTTAATATTCAAATGAGCCTGATAGCTAAAACACATTAGTTTTCCCAACTATCAAACTGTTAATCAAGTACTGATGCTAGATTGCTATCTTGGGCCTGTGTAAAATTAAAAAAAATACATATTATAGGAGTTTTTCAATCTAGGGCAAAAATGTTTTCTACTCAAGTCTATAAAATTAATTTCAAAGTCATTTAAAAACTAATTGTAGGTACAGCAATTAACCACTAAGAATATATGCAGTGTATTATTTGTTGAAACTGTACTTCCGATTTGATTTGAAACTGTCTCATTGCTATCTGTTTATCAATAAAACTTTGA
>NW_004524695.1:6387543-6401450 GCF_000260255.1 Octodon degus | reverse complement strand
TTGTGTCCTTAACAGTGTTTATCTTCATCTTTTATTTCTCTTTAGTCTTACCAATTTCTGTGGGCACCTCCAAAAGAGATGTATTGAGAGACTGAAGGAGACTTACATTGAATTCAAATCATCTGCTTATTTCCTTAGATCCTCTACAAGCAGTGACACTACTAAATGAATTAGACAAATAAATAAATGTCTGGGAGTGGGAAGAAAAGTAAAAGTGAAGAAATAGCAATGAGTTAAAGTAGTGCTTCGGGACAGAAATGCACAATACTACTAAGACACAGACTAAGGAAGGAGTGGTGGAACACATAGAAATACCCGTTTCTCTCCTGAACACCACTAGACTTCTCATGGGGGTAGAGGATAGTGAAAGTGAGCAAGAACATTTATTTCTATTTCAGGCCAGCAGTATTTGCTTCTGCATCCAGCTTGACAGGCTGTGGGCACCATCTCCTTCTCTAGCGGGTTCCCCTGTAACAGCTCCTAGCTCTAGTCCCATGTCCCCAGCCTGCCTGTCACTGTGAACTGATTGCTGATCCCTGGGTCCTTCCACAACTCTTATGCTGAAATTGTAATTCTCAAGGGATGGTGTTGGGAGGAGGGGCCTTAGGGGGGTGAGCAGGCCTTGAATGCAATTAGTGCCTTTATAAAAGAGACCCTTGAGTGCCCTCTCTCTCACCCCATCTACCAATGAGGACACAGAAGGAGATGCCACCAGTGAGCCAGGAAATGGGCCCTCACCAGATGCCATCCTGCCTTGACCTTGGGCTCTCAGGCTCCATAGCTATGAGAAATAAGTTTGTGTTATTTGTCAGCCACTTAGGGTATAGTATTGTTCTAGTAGCCCTAATGAGTATAGCACCCCTTTACTCCAATAGCTTTCCAAAATACAGGCCTGATTTTGTGACCCTTTTATTAAAAACCACCCAATGCCCCATCTTCATTTTAAAAGAAAAAGAAAGAGCCAAATATCTCAGCATGACTTGTCTGCTGGGTCATCTGCACTCAGTCCCACCCATCATCAAATAACTATGTCATCTTGCAGCCCTTGATCTCGCCATGTTACTTCATACCTCCCTGTGGACTGTTCCTCTTCCCTTTGTTGTCCTGGTAACCTTGTCTCCAGCCTTCCAAACTTGGCTCAAAGGAAAGGACCTTAAAGCCTCCCTTCTTCTGTCTTCCTGTGTGACTCACATGGGCTGCATCCTTTGTGGCCCCCACTTCTTGAGTGGTGGTACAGTGTTCACATGGTTGTCCCCAGGCATTGTCAGGGTCAGAATCTAAGTCATCAGTGTGTCTTTGAGGTAGGAGACTAGGGCTGGGGCAAAACCAGTTAAACAAGTATGAAAAGCCTGCCAGGCGTGGAGACCCAAGGGACATGTGCAATTCCCAAACCCTATACGTAGGACCAGTCAGAAAACTGCCATTTTCCAGTCTTTTTTCTTTCTTTCTTTCTTTCTTTCTTTTTTTTTTTTTTTTTTTTTTGCACTAGGGATCGAACTCAGGACCTTGTGCTTGCCTGGCAAGCACTTATTCCACTGAGCTATCTCCCCAACCCCTATTTTCCATTCTTAATTTACATCTGGACCAAAAGCAAAGCAGGCTTTTGATAGGACAGTTTAAATCTGATGTCAGGCCAGGTTATTTTCTGATAGGATAACCATCCCAAGTTCCTTGCTTGCAGAGGGGAGGGGCAACCCAGGACTTCCATATACAAAAGAGCTCAGCCCTTCTCCCCCAACAGCTGAGTGCGTTTATTGACCTGCTCCCCCTCTGCAGAGAGTATTTCCCTTCCACATCCAATAAATGTAAATCTTTGTTACCTTTTCCTCTTGTCTTATCCAATTCTTTGTTCAGAACACCAAGAACTTAAAAAAAAAAGTCCTTCCGGGACCCAATAGCTGGTGACATCCTGAGGACCCAAGCAGTATCTGTTAAATTATATGTGCCTAATTTACATCTATGAGACAGCTAGTGAAGGAATGAGTGTAAACTTTTAGGAAAAGACAGGATGGCAGGACATTTTCAAATGGTTGGGTGGGATGTGGAGCCTCTATATCTGCTCTTCAGGTGGTGGCTTTCAAGTAGAGTCCCCAGATCAGAAGCATCTCAGGACTTCATGTCCTCTAGCTCCACCCCAAACTCACTGGTGCAGAAGCCCCAGGGGAATCCCAGGTCTCTGCTTAAACAAACCCTCTAGGGGACTGAAGGGGTGGGTGTTGAGCCACTTAGCACCCTCTCTTCTCTTTTCGAAGGCCAGATTTCCTACCCTTTGCTTTGATGGTAGAAAAGATGGCCCTGGAGGATAAGATGTCTTGATAAATGTGAAAAGAGATATTTGGAATGGAAAAGCCTATTTGTGTTGGACCAAGAGCACCAGCCTCTGGGTTGATCAACTTCTTTGGGGAGAAGGAAAGAGCCAGCAGCAAGTAGGACATGAGGCACCTCTTAAAGGTAGCAACTCCCACCTACTACATAGGACATAGTTGGACTGAAATGTTATTGTCCTTTATTTAAAATTCAACATTGATAGGGTATCCTGTATGTTTTTTTTTTTTTTTTTGAAACCTTGCATTAGAAACAAATCGCATGGCGCGACTAATCTCCTTCCTTAATGTTCTGACAAAGGCCATTTCCAAGTGCATGCTGGGTACATGTGATGGCAAAGCCAGTGCCAGACAGGCACCAGGTCGATGTGGAGCCAGAAGAGAGTCCATCTAATTGTCTTGGGATTTGGGAGTGATAAGGAGAGTTCTGTGAAGGCTGGTGCTGAGGGCTGCTGCACTTCAAATCATGCCTCTGCCTGAAGAAAGACCAGAGGCCATCTCTGCCCTCTGTTTCCCACCCAAGTATCCCTGGACGCGACAGCCCCAGGGTTATGTCCAAGTGTAAGTCAGATACATCTTAAAAGCAATGGTTATCCTTTTTAGGATTCTTTGGTATATATTTTTATTTTTTGCAAATGATCCTTGCAGAGTAATGAGGCTTCACTAAATCTTGCAAACATGTTGGATCTTAGAGTATTTGCTTGTTTTTATCCTTTTGAAAATGCTTAGCAGTTGAATTATTTACACCAGAAAGAGAAGAGGGAGTTCGAAGGGAGGGCTCTCCGCCCCAGGCACAGCCAGGGGAGGTTGCTAAAAGTGGTTATCAAGAGATCAGAGTAAGGGTGAGACTCCTTTGATCTGATGCTTGTCAGAGTTGCAATTAGAACTTGAAGGGCTCCCTCCCTTCTTCATTGCTCTTCTTTCTTGTGGACACCTGGAAGTGCTAGACCATAGCATGCCCTAGAAGCAGCCCGCTCAGTGATGGGAAATCCACAAGTGCCCTAGGATATCAAAGACCTAATCTCTCCCAGAGGAAACCCCCTTTTACAAAGGCAGTTGATCTCATTCGTTATTTTTAAGGGGTAAAAAGGGAAAATGGGATCCGCCCACCTCCTTAAACCTGTACTGCACACCCCAGTGTACAAGTTGATACACATCACACTGTGCTTTCAGCGTTTTCCTTTGATACAACTAGGAAAATACCAACTGGCAGGGACTAATATTTGTTGCCTGGATTTTCCAGCTCTCTGCTGTGGGAGACCCTGAGGATGTCAAATCTAGCCCAAGCCAGTTTCATCCCCAAAGCCAGCCATGCCCTTCTCATTTCTGGGGCATCTTATTTACCTGAAAACAAAGAGCCCTGCCCAGTCTTCCTGTTACCTAGAAAAGCTGCTGACACTGGGCCTTGAAAATTGTTTTTATGGCAATCCTGTAAGGGGCCTCCAACTTATACAGAGGATATTTTATATAAATGGTTCTAGTCTGAAAGTGTAGGAATAATGCATCTGTTCCTACAGTGGAGCCAAACACTTCTCTATCTGGCCGGACCAGTACAGAATGTGTCATGGTTCTCATGCTTGTTTCCTTAAGGGATAGGTTTTGATAAGTGTGTTTCCTACTCCCCAAGCTATTGAAATATTGGTTCTCATCCTGACATGGTCTCCTGGGAGCAGAGCCAGCATATCTGAATCTCTGGGCTATGAATTTAGACTGTCTCCCTCCTGACCTAGCCTGTGAACACTGGGATGAGATTAGATTTGTTTGAGGGGGCAGGGATGGTAAATCCCTGTGAAATAGCTGTCTGGCCTCATTTCTGTCTGACAGGATGGGCACCCATTCCCGACATTTCCAGCCAGTGTTATCATGTATTTACCTAATATCCTCTTTGCTTCTTTTTTTCCTATTTGATTTCAACGTATATAGACTGTCCAGGAAAAGTAAGAAAAGAAATGCTAGCCCAAGACTCATTTGAACTTCTGAATAGGATTATCTGAAAATGTAAAATGCTTTATAAAAAAGTCCAGAAAGATGAATAATTTATGCCACATCAAAGATATATGTCAACATGGAGAAATAGCAGAGCGCTTTCCATTACTTTTGTGATCCTCAAACAGATGAAAGGTGGTTTGGGAGGACAATACTGTTACACCCTTGGGCTGGCACAGTGTCCAGTGGGCTGGAACCCCTTCTGTTTTGGAGACTGGGAGGTGGAAAATGAGTGCCAAGTGACCATTTATCATCCACGCTCAACCTGTTCAGGCCACAGCAATGTTTAGGAAGCAGAACAAAGGGGGGACTCTGAGCAGGCTGGTAAGGGCCCTTTCCAAAGCATGTGTCCTGGCTTCTGACTATTGTGTGACTCTCTTCCTTCTTCCCTGTCTCTTACCTCATTTCCTCAGGTTGGCCAACACAGTTACCCATCTGACCAGAGTGATAGCCTCATAGGCTCCTTTTGTCCCATTCCTGTGCTTTCCGATATTTATCCTCTGCTATTGTCAGGCTGAGGTTTTGTAAACACCTAAGCGTATATAATTCTCTGGGGCCCCCATTCCACAGAATCTTGTGCTCCTTATCTAAAATACAAAACCACCCACACCCTGATCCGCCCTCCCCTATAGACATGGCTTCCTTCCAGTCCTATCTTGAGCTTCACCTTGTAGAAATCCTAAAATGCTTTTTTCCATGCTTGGCTTTGCTAATAAAGCTCATTGTTCTTGGAGGCCCATTGCTTTTTCCTCCTGCCTTTTCTCTTGTGTGACTGCCCTCTTGGTGATCTCCTCCAGGAATTCTTTCGTCCCTTCCTTCATTCGCAAATGCCCATCACTTGTCCTTTCTCAGCAGTCTCTATGTTTGCTTTCATTGCAGCCCTCAGAGGATTTACTGCCCCCCCACACACACCCACTTCCCTACATCCATGGCAGAGTCCTCGAGAGCAGGAGCATGGAGCTGTGTTCACCTCTGTATCCATAAAAACTTACTCAGTGCCTGAAGTAGAGAAGTTGCTTGTGTTTCTAGGCTAAACATAAGAGAAGATACTGATAGTAAAAGATACCGGGGAGATAGCTCGGCGGTCTAAGCACCTGCCTGGCAAGTACAAGGACCCAGATTCAATCCCCAGTATCGCATGCCATGCTGGCTCCGGAACCCCTGTGTAGTGAGACCTTGTACCAAATGAATAAATAAATGATTATTTTAGAAATACTCATCACATGCGCCTATGACATGCCAGGCACTAGAGAAACAAACATAAGTAAGGCCTGTTCTTTACCTATAAGTCATCCTTGATATCAGGAAAGACAACTAGAACAAACAATTGCCCTGAAATGTGAGCATTGGTGGGATAGAAATCAACACAGCTCTTAGAACTTTGGAGTTTGTCAGTTGTAAAAGAGAAGACTACAGATGCTCCCAAAGTAGATATTGATGATACGCTGATTTATTTACAAAACTTTGCAGAAGGATAATCATCGCCATTGTACGGATGTGGCTAGAGATCCAGATGTTGGTCAAGTGTCACAAATAGTAAATGAAGGAATAATAACATGACTGTGAACACTCTGAATATCTCCAGTAGGACCAATCAATATTTGTGGAATGAAGCCGGTTACTAGACTATCTAGCAGCATTACTTTTGAGTGGGTTCATCATTAAATCACATGTAGGAAGAAGTTCTCCAAATGCCATGTAACATCATACAATTTTATCCTAATATCAAGCTGATTTAGTAAACAGGTGGCAGTCACCTATGTCTGAATCATTTGTTAGTCCATTCAACAAGTGTTTATTGAATATTTATAATATGCCTGATACCATGTTCCTTGGCATATTGTTTATTGTAGGAAAACTTGTTCCGGTGAAGCTTTTGTGAAAAATGATCTGCCTAGAAAAATTCTTTTAATCATGTGGAATGTGCTAGTCATTGACTCACCAGTGGATGAGATACTTTATCGGCAGACTCATAAATTACAGATACTGTTAGGTACAGAGGGTCAAAGCTGGCAGCACTTAGGAGGAACCAAGGAGCTCCTGGAACTTTGGAGTTTGTCAGCTGTAAAAGAGAAGGCTACAAGAATAAAAGAAAATAACCGAAAATGTGTTAGTTCTCTTGAGAACCACGAGTGTGGCTGGAGGACTGGGCTTAGAATGGCAGGAATGCAGGGAAGCAGCTTGCTTTGGCTACCATTCTTCTGCACAATGGCCAGCGGGGATGCTACTGAGCCACTGGGTCTCACCAGCCACTGTACCTGGCCAGCTACCAAGGCCAGACTCAGGTCTGGCCAGAAGCAGTGCCACTTCCAGAAAAGAATTATTCTCTGTCCTCACATTTTAATGTCATCGACTGCTGATCCTTATGGGTGCATCTAATTGGTCATATGTGTATTCATATCTGTGCCCTGGCTGCAAGGAACACTGGGAAGGTGGATGCCCAAATCTGTGTCACTGTAGGAGGACAGTTACTCCACCTTCCCAGAAAACCTAGCCACAGGGGAATTCTCCAAACACAGGAAAGGCATTTAACCAATGTCTACAATAGTCACAACAGATTTTCTTTTTAAATCTTAGGGTTGCAGTGTGTTACCAATGGCTATCTCCTGCCTCAACCTCCTGAATGAAAGCATTACAGGCATTTTCCATGAGGCCTGACTGAAGTTTTATATTGCCTTTAGGTTCATTTAGTTTTATAGAAGTAATTACTATAGGAAAAGGTTTTGTGGAAACAGTGATGAATATTTATCTACATATCTTTCTCTCTAAAAGTAATACAAATGAAAAGAATAAGACAATAATACATTCAAAAATGTCTACTTTTCTCCTTGCTTGTTTCTTCTCTCCTCATCTTCTTTTCCTCCTTCCCTTCCTTCTAGAGATACTCATCATGTGTGCCCATAACATGTTAGGGATGAGAAAAACAAACCTAAGTAAGACCTGTTCTTTACCTACAAGTCAACCTTGATAGCAAGAAGGACAGCTAGAATGAACAATTGCCCTGAAATGTGAGCATTACCAGGATAGAAATCGACACAGGGTCCTGTTGCTGCGCAGCAGTTGGTGTGTTCCTTTTACTTTAGGCAATCAAGAAGCTAGAACAAGGTTTGTGGAGAAGACGATACAATTTCTGTAAATTGTCACCAGGCTGAAAGCAGAGGGACAGACCACAGGTAGGAAACCCAGGATGGTAAATGGAGGCATGAGTAAGCGGAGGCCTCTAAGGGCTGAGGGTGGCTGAGTCACAGAATGTGGAGGAGGGTGAATGAGGAGGAGGGTGAGCCGCGTGACACAGACACAGGCTTGAAGAAGACAGTGAGGAGAGGGTTGCTGAGGCTTATGTTGCAGAGGAGGGATCTTGGCCTTATCCTGAGGACCTGATGGGCCATAGGAAGGAATATCGTCATATTGGTACATTCCAAAGACTGCTTCAATGGCAGTAAGCAGAAAGATATAGAGTGGACGCAAGGCCCAGGGAACAAGGAGATTACTGTAATCCAAAGGAAGCTGAGAAGACCCAAATGGGCATCCAGAGCAGTTTAAATGGAAAAGAGAAAAGTTGGTAGGGGCTAAGTTCTGTCTGATTCTAGACAACTGAGTGGCAAAGTTCATGGAGCTGATCCACAGAGACCTTACCAGGAGTCACACATTTGTGGGGGATGGAGAGCCACTTAGGGGAAGTCTAAGGTAACATGGTAGGTTTTAACTGTGAAAATTTTGAAGTACCTGCGTATCTATCTTCCTGGTGTGGATGTAGCTTTGGTGGTTTATACAAAAAGGCAAGAGCTTGGAGAGATCCAAGATTAGGTTTTAAAAAAGAGAGAATTTTGTTTTTAGAGTCATCTTACCAAGAATATTCTAGACTCTCCTACTGTCTAGAAGAAACCCTATGAATATGTCCCAATAAGTGAAGCTGGAAAAGCCAAGCTTAGTGTCTACATTCCATTGTAGTAGATGAGGTTTTCATCTTCCTAAATTTTAGACTCTTTAAAGTTGAAAAAAAAAAAGAATTTTAGAGGAGTTGCAAATTTTGACAATGGAAAAGATACTGGATTACGTCAGCAGTCAGTTCTGTGCCATATACAAATCTATTCATTATTTTTCAAAGGGATAAATTTGTCTGGATTTGATTAGTTCTCTGCAAAATCAGCACTAACAGATCTCTGTGATCTCTTTTAGTTCTCTCTCTCTCTGTCTCTGTCTCTGTCTCTCTCTGTCTCTCTCTCTCTCTCTCTCTCTCTCTCTCTCTCTCTCTCTCTGTGTGTGTGTGTGAAATCAAACTCTGGACCTTGAGCTTGCCCAGCAAGCACTATACTACTGAGCTGTATCCCCTGATCTCTTTTAACTTAAATTCACTTGAGGAACTAAAATCCTGTCCTGGATACAAAGAAAACTACATTCTTTTGTTTTTTAACTTAAGACTGACAAGCTTCAGAGATTGGCAGGTAGCTATTCTCTCTTAAATGACCCAGATGATGGGTTCTGGCAGGAAGCACCTCTAGGAGAGGAAGGTATTGTACGTGACCAGGCACTAGGTGAGCCACTGGGGACTGATCTGGGCCTGGCAGTCTGCCATAGGTCTGAGCACCCATGGTTCAGTGTGTGCTCTGAACCTGTGCGTGCTCTGATGCTACATGCTCCTCAGGGCTTGTGCCCCAGCCAAACTGCATACTGCTATCCCTTCTCCAGCACTCAGTTAAGTAGAGTTGGGGTTGCATTTTGAGATGACCATAATAGTCATTGGGGTTGCTGGCCTGAGAAGACATGAAGGTAGTTCTCATGGGACCTTGAGTCAGTTCTTGATGAAGAAAACTGTTATTAAAAGAGTGGTCCTGGCCCTGCCCTGCATTTTGACTTCCTGTCTGCTGAGTGATTTCCCCTTTCTGAATGTGCTTCCACCGTGGTAATGTCACTTGTCGCGAGATCCTCGCCAGAGATGAACCAGTGCTAGTACCAAGGCCTTGCACCCCCAGAGCTGAACTAAGTAAACCCCTCTTCCTAGAAGCACCTAGCCTCAGGTATCTTTATATAGTAGTACTAACAGGCTAATGAGTTCAGTCTCATCTAGTTCACCAAAACAGTGTAGACTTACTTACTTTTTATCAAAATTATTCTTCTAAGAGTAAGACAACCTCTATGAGAATTTGCTTTCTCTGAGACAGAGAAGTGGCCGGCACAATTTCAATGTCTTAAAATTAAATGTTGAAAAAAATCTGATTAACCATAATGAGAGAAAAGTGCACACTGAAGAAGGGATGAAGAAATCTCATTCTGAGAAATAAAACTTGTCCATCAGCATTCCATTAAGCAAATACAGGCCCTAGTTGGAAGCCATCTGCCAGGACCCAACATTTCCACTGAGTCTGTGGGAAATTCTTGAGGTCTGTGGGTGCGGGAGTGTCTGTCTTTATGACAGCAAGGATGGGTAGTGGTCATTACCACCCACCCACTGGCTCTCCATTCACACATGGCGGCCACATGCACTCAGGATCCTTCCCGCCTTCTCACCCCTTAGAGATAAAAGTGAAGGCTAACCACAGACTTCCCACAGAGGACTGGGGTGGGAATGTCCACCCCCACCCACTACAGAGTGGGCAGAGCAGAATGATCTTCAAAGAAAAGGGCAGCTTTTCAAGGCAGCATGGGGAGAGGAAGCTAGGGTGGTGCAGAAAGACACAGAACAATCTAGAATACATTATCCTTGCTTGTGCAAACTGTCCTCTGCAGACGTGTCACTCGATATGACACCACTCTTACCCTACAGGAGTGTAGCTGAAACAGGTCACCAAGGTAGTTTCTTGCTGATGCTGGGCCCAGCGTGGTCTTCAACCAGTGCCCAGCCTGACAGAAACACTGACATCAAGTTTTCAAGGCCTGTAGGGCAAGAAGATTGTATATTCTTCCCAATCAAATGAAAATACGGACACACAGCCAGAGATTGTTCCTGATCATTTTTTTAACATGCCTTAAATTTAAACATTTTTTTAAAAAAACGGTAATTGCAATATCCTAGTCCCTTTTGTGAAATGAAGAGAGATATATTTCGTTTTAAAGCTGAAGAAAGTCTCTTCAACATTGTTCTTGTCTTAAAGTGAGTGCTTTAAGAATCAGGATCCTGACTTTTTCCTTTATCTATCCAGTGCGTTGGGCAGCCCAAAGAGAATCCAGCTTCACCACCACAGCCTGCAGTTAGAGACCCCTACATCCTCTCTGCTGCAAATCTAGCAGGGTCACTTGCTGATCCCTAACTTCATAATTAGAAGTTTGCAGAAACAAACCAAGTGAAGAGACAAGGTACATTTTTATAACTGGTGGTTGCTATAATTAACGTTATTAGTGAAGGAAGGGCTACTACTTGGGGCAAAACAACCAGAAGGAAGTTTTACCAATTAAGTCAAATTCACTGTGGTAGTGAGATTCTCCCCCTCTCCCCACCTTTCTTTCTGGAAAACAAAACAACCTCAGGCAAGTGTTCTGTACTTCTCAGAGAGCACCGTGACTCTGTGACTCTGCGGACCAACGCTGGAGAGCAAACAGTGAATAGTGAACTGTGCTGTTGACTCGATTGGCGGGTTAATTAAGAAAGTTGTTAGCGATGAGAACAAACCCACACATTTTCAGTTTGTATTGACAAAATCCATGACATTGGCAGAACTGATGTTTGCTCAATACTAAGAAGACATGCTAGAGGCATTTAGGGGAAAAGGCTGACAAAGAAATCTTAAAGTCCAGTACAGAATGTCTCACATGAATGTCAGCAGAGTTGATTGCTTGAAATTCCACGTGCCCTTACCTCTCCTATAAATTATGCAAACAGATGTGTTTGGGGCCTCACATCTACTCTGAAGAGCCCTGCTTACTTAGATTGGAGTCGTCCCAAAGGAGCAGTGGTTTAGGAGCTACAAGATTGGTTCTGGGCCTAGATCTGCAGCTAGCATGCCATGGAATGAGGACAGTGGCCATGACCCTGTGGATTTCTATTTCTAGTCCTCAAAATATGATGGAAAACTCTGATGGATGTTAAAATTTAAAATAAAATGTACCACAGTGAAAGATATGTCACTGTTAACTCAGACCTCCCCTCACTAGGAACACACTTGCCTCATCATCCTGGTCACTTCTGAAACAGTTCTAGAGCTGCACTTCTTTTAAGTGTCTATGAAGTCTGCTTAAAGAAAATACAAGGGGGCCGGGGAGATGGCTCAATAGGATAAGCGCTTGACTGGCAAACGCAAGGATCTGAGTTCAATCCCCGGTTCCGTCAAAAAAATAAAGAAAATACACTGAACACTGCTGCCAGAGCTCCAGGCAGGGGGAAGAGAAGCTTGTAGAAACATCAGTGGTGCGTTCTCTTTTACCTTATTCACCAGACCTGGCACCACACAATCTCTTGCCCTTCCCCAACATCACAGTGACTAGTAAAGGTAAACATTTTGAGTCAGTTCAGGATGTTGAGACTCTCAGTTCACAGCACTGCAACTAAAGACACTCACGAAAGAGGAATTCCAGAAATACTTCAGAAACAGGCAAGGACAATAGAATATGTCTGATGTCAGGGAGAATATTTTGAGGGAAATTAATAGCAAAGTGACTTTTACTGTAATGAAATTTTTACAATTTAAATGTTCAGTATATGTTTCAACCATGTCTTATATATGTATCTCCACTCCAGGCTAGTCCGACCCACCTTTCCCATGTGTCATCACTCTGGAAAAATAGCCATATCTCCAGTACGGGACAGGAGTGGAAGACACTTACGCCTTGCCTCTTCACTGATGGGCTGAGGGAAATGGAAGCTTCCTGCTGCCGCCAGGCCTTTGGCCAATGATGAGTAAGGGGTGTGAGAAGGGACAGTGTGGGCAGTTGTCTTGTACAAGCAGGTCCTCAAGACAGACCTTGGCCAGGAAGAAACTTGTAGGTTCCACAAATTTTTTATTTTTAGAGACTTCGGGGTTTGGCATTCGTCATCTTTGTCCTAGCTATCAACAATTCTCCTCCCCCTGCATTTATCCCTTCAGGAATGTCAGGAGCCTTTGTTGCATGCTATGAACAAGCACACAGAGGCTTGTAAAATTACTTGGGGAAGATGGAAGAGGAACGAAGAGGGTTCTTGCTACTCTGGAGTTGGCCTACACCCTGTTCTTCCTTTCTTCCTCATAGAGGCTCCACTGGCTCTTTTCAAGTTAACACTGGTCCTGGAAAAGCCAGAAAGAAGTGACTTGGGTACTGATATAGCGCAGCAGTGGGAGCACCTGAATGGCAAGTGCAAGGTCCTGAGTTCAATTCCCAGTACAAAAAAAAAGAAAAAGAAAAAGAAAGAAAAGAAAAGAAAAAGAAAGAAGTAACCTTTCTCAGGTGATCTTGAGAAAAAGGAAAAGTAATTGATCTCCTCCTCTTCGCTTTCCTCCTGATGCTACCAGATAATATAATACTTTGCATCCAGCTGTACTTCACTCCTTTTTAAAAAAAAATAATTAATTTATTGGTACAATTCAGGTAACCAGGATAACCACATTCATTATGGGGAATTTGTATCTGTGCATGCTATATCTTTTCTCTCTTTTTTTCCCCCATTCACATCCTATCTTTTCAAACCAGCTTGTTCTCTCCTTGTTCACAAGAATTGCTGTTTGTCTTATTTTTCTTTTCTCATTTTTGTCTTCCCCTTTCCTTCCTTCCTTCCTTCCTTCCTTCCTTCCTTCCTTCCCTGTCCCCCTCCCTATTTCCCTTTTCCCAGCCATTTTATTTTTACTGTTCTTTTTTGAGGTAGGATCTCACTAAGTCACTAAGTTACCTGTGCTAGGCTTGACCTTGAGATCCTCCTGCCCCAGTCTCCTAAAATGCTGGGATGTTGAGCAGGTCCCATCTGTACTTATTATATTTTACTTGGTTGACTCATCATCTCAGATATGAGTTTACAGCATAATTTCTTAAGGCTTTTCCTTTATGTCAATATTTAAGAATCTTTAGTGATCTAAACTCTAAATTTAATCTGTGGTACTTTGGAGCCATTTAAAGCTAGTGATAAATGGGGGAAATATTGATTCTCAAAGATGAAAACAGAGGTTTAAGGAGTAAGAAAATAATCTCTTGGCTGATACATAGAAGCAAGGATAATGTGTGGTTGGACAGAGTGAGCGGTGACATACTAGAAAGCCCTCATAGAAGTGCAAGTGTGGAGGGACACTGTGAGGTTATTTGGAAGGTCCTTAGGGTATCCTTAGGAAAGTGTGATAGGAAGGTGATGAAGAAGAATTTCTGCCGACTTCCGGGAACCCCCAGACCCAGTCCTAGCCCAGGTCCGGTGAGTGTGTGGAGAGCTTCCTGCTACCCTGCGCCAGCGGGACCAGTCCCAGCCCAGGCGCAGCATGGGCCAGACCCTCTCTCACCCCCTCAGGCTACACCCCACCACTCCGCAGTACCTCCCCCACCCCACCTGCCAAGTAGGAATTTCTGCCGAGTTCTGGGAACCCCCAGACCCAGTCCTAGCCCAGGTCCAGTGAGTGTTTGGAGAGCTTCCTGCTACCTTGTGCCAGCGGGACCTGTCCCAGCCCAGGCGCAGCGTGGGCCGGACCCTCTCCCACCCCCTTGGGCTGA
>NW_004524695.1:6382492-6385913 GCF_000260255.1 Octodon degus | reverse complement strand
AAAAATTTCGCGATGACAAAGCCAACCTTACACAGGCTACTGAAAGATGTTCTAGAGAGGGACCAAAATGATCAGAACTCCACGAATGAGATTGGAAGCAACCAACTAAATAGGGTAAGCAGTTAAACCCAGGAGAAAAAGGAGTAAACAACAACAGGTAAATAACATGGCAACCATAAGTCAATACATCTCAATTCTAACCATCAATGTAAATGAACTGAAAAAGGAGTGATGAAGTCGTGGGATGCAGAGCAGGTGTAGAAGGAGAAGATAGCACAATTGGGGAAACTAAATTCTCCCGAATTAGACAAAATTCTTCAAAATTCTCCTGGAGTAGACAAAAGTACAATCCCAGAACAATATTCTGTGCCTGAGCCATACACAGGGACTCTCTGTTGCTTTTGAAGAATGCAACTTGAGTAGCCTGGGACGGTTATTCATCTCCAGTTCATCCTGTTTATCCCCACCCACTTGCTCCAAATGATGATCCAAGTCAATCAAGTTGACCAAATGCCAGAGAGAAGGACAGAAGGCAGGGCGGGACAAGAAATGAAGAGAAAGGAATGCTGGGGATGATGTGACATCATAGTTTGACAAGAAGTGATACTACCTTTGGGTACATATACAGTTTCTTTATTTCTATATTTTCTTCTGAGCCTCTAAGTATCACTTTCTGATTGTACCATTTCCTTGACCAAAATCCCTTATATCTCTTCTCATCCATGGGATGAAGTCTGGACATCGAAGCCTGGCTCTGGCAAACTTAGATGCACACAGGAGTTAGACAAGCTCAGCAATATAGAAAATTTGCAACAGCTCACAAAATTACCTTCAGTCTCTGTAGTGGGTCTTGTTGGTTCTCCATCAGGGCCTGTTTCTCTGTCTCTCATTCCTTTATCCCATGAGCATTCTGATTGTGTTCATCTAGCTAATTATTCTATACATAGAGACATATTTTGGAGAGAAAGCAGGTCCTGATGGACCAATAACTCCAAATCACTTGAGGAATGTGGTGCAGCATGGTTCAGTCCATGAGACAAGAGAAGTGGGTTGAAAGGCCTCTAAAAACTCCCCTGCTCTTAAAAAAAAATACATGTATAACCCAACATAAGATTGGTACTGTTTCATAGAAATTTGGAATGACCTTTAAATAAGGGTTCATCTAATATATTTTTTATGTAGTCCTGCATAACTATCATATTGAGAGCTCTTTATTGTTCATCCAGGAGCATACTGCAACTTCTCTTGCCTTTTGAATTATGCTCTTAGTTATTTCCTATATGCTACTTCTGGAGATATTAAAATATTTCAAGTTTGTATAACTAAAAAAAATAAAAAATAAAAACTCCCCTGCTCTTGAAGAGACACATGAGAGGCAAAACTCTGTCTGGATGTTGTCGTGTTTGCCTGCTGTTGGAAGTCAGCCAACCCTAGGATGGAAGTGCAAAGAGGTTAAAAACAGCTTAGGTATTTCACAGACCCAAGACACTCAAGCAACTAATGCACAAACTAACTCACAAACCCCACCCCTGAAGGTACTTTTAGTTAAACACCTTTGAATTCCTCACTTTAATTCAAGTGAAGCCATGATGTCAGTTAGTCTCCACCCATTGAATTTTGTACAGTAACATTTTGTCGGGGTTTGATTGAATGTCCCTTAAAGGTCTGTGTGTTGAAGAGAAGGTCCTCAGGCTTGTGTTATCAGGAAGTGCCTTTGGGAGGTCTTTAGGTCTTTGGTGGTATAGCTCCACCCACCACCACCTGCCCATCTGCTTCTGTCTCAAGGTGTGGGTGGTTCGCTCTGCCATTGCCATCAGGCACCTTTGGGAGAGATCTTCAACCGGGGCCTCCAGAACCATGAGCCAAAGAATCCCTTTCTCTTTATAATTTTTTTGCCTCCAAAATATTGCATTAGTAACTGAAAGTTGATAGATATAGTATTCTATGCTTGCTTTCTGTTTTAGCCTCTTTCCAGTCTGTATCTTAATCCTTTAGATTCACAATCCAACCTACTAGTATTTCTCTATAAACACCCTTGTTCCCTTCCTCTGCCCATTACCAAAACTGTAGATATTAAAAATCCCCCTAAAACCTCATTAGCTCTAAGAAGTCCTTTTTTAAATTTTTTTATTTTTATTTATTTATTTATTTTTTAATAGATTGCAAATTGAAAATGAATTATTTACAAACATAACTGACTATAATAAGAAGTCCTTCTTTGTAACTTCCTTTCAACCCTCAGCTGCCAAATGTTCCCCTTCATTGAATTCCTCAAGTCCTTTACTTGTACTGTTGTCTCTTGGTATTCATCAAGAATTGATTTCTGGACCCCTAAGCATACCACATCCTAGGTGTTACATCCTTTATATAAAATGACATAGCATTTGCATAGAACTATACAAATCACTTCTAGATTATTATAAAGCCTAACACAGTAGAAATTCCATGTAAAAAAAAATTCTTGTACAGCTATTATAAAAATATAAGGGCCGGAGATATAGCTCTGTGGTACAGTGCCTGCCTGGCAAGTGTGAGGCCATGAGTTCAATTTCTGATACCAAAATTAATTAATTAATTAATTAATTGAAATAAAAAGAGGGAATGTTTAAATATTTAAAAAATTTATAGTAAAAGATGCATTTCTGTTAACCTCCCCTTAAAATACTCCCCATGGCTTCTTACACATGTACCCCATCATACTTGCCACTGTTGGATGCAGTTCCACAAGTTCTCTTTCAGGAGTGTCTATGGAGTGTAGTGGTTGCCCCAGTGTCCTCAGTCAGTTCAGAACATGCGGCTGTCCTGGTCGCATGACTTTGGGGAAGAGCCAGAAGTTGCATGGGACCAGGTGCAGTGGACAAGGTGGTTGATGGCACGCTGTTGTGCTTTCCTTTGATGGAAATTATAAATACTTCTTCAAAGAAGAATGCTCATAAAATATGGTGAATGTTTACGCTAAAAATTTATGACAGTAAGAGACCCGTTATCATCAGTTCCCTTCCAAATACTCCCCCATCTCTTTAGACACTCATCCAGTTGTTCTCAGTAATGTGTCTTTTACTATAATGAGTTTTTCCACAATTTTTTTTTTTTTTAGGAACTGGGAATTGAACTCAGGACCTTGTGCTTGCCAGGGAAGCACTTATTCCACTCAGCCATTTCCCCGGCCCTTATAATGAATTTTTAAAAATAAATATTTGCTGTATCTTTCAGTTATGCTTTGTATTATTCAGAGGAAAATCTCAAAAAATTATATTTGTAAGGTGTGTATAGATGCATTTTTTAAAAAAGTATATTCAATTCATAGTTGATTGAATTGGCAAGTGCAGAACCCAGGGACACAGAGACCTGACTGTATAGCTTGTAGACACTTGTAATATTTTGGTCTACAGCTACTTATTCACATGAATGTCATATCTCT
>NW_004524695.1:6347668-6382392 GCF_000260255.1 Octodon degus | reverse complement strand
TCACTATTATTATAGAGTCCTGTGTTTAAAATGAAGTACTGAAATTTTGTTAAAGAAAATCAGATATTATTAGATTGATGTATCACTTACCCTCTGAGAACTCAGCAAAACCTAAGTGGTGTAATAATAAGATAAGAATACTTATTATGCAGCTGATTATTTAAAATGTCACTTTCATATGAGAAATGCAAAACATTAAATTTTAGCAGTATGATCTCTCTGTTACATCTGATTGAATGAAGTTTAATCCTAACAAATGAATTACATAGTAAACAATAGTATTGATTGCTCGGGGAAACTTTTTGCATTTAAAACATGAGGGCAAATCACCCAGATTGCTTGGCTATGGTTTTCAGTTGAATGAAATTAGTCAAATATCCAAATTGCAAAAGCAAATTTACAGCAAAATGAGGACAAAAGACAGGGCAGAAATTGTGCTCCCAACTCACTTGATGAAATACTGGCTGATAAGATTTATAATATTGTGATTAACCTAATGTGTTTGGGAGTTGCCATTTCAGTTTGGGATAAAAACTATACTTCATGCTCTAAGAGCAATAGAACTGTGACTCTTTTCTCTCAGCAGTCCTGGGTCCTGAGCTTTTCATTTCTGCTTCATGAAATCTTAATGATATTGCTCATTGATCTCTGAGCAAGGTTGCGTTATGACACCACTAGGATGGAGAGATACTGGAACTTTATCATACTTTAGTTATTTTATTTTGATTTAGTTTACACAGAAAATCACAGAGGATAAAAATATAGATGCTCCACACATCCAGCTTCCTGATTCCTGAAAATATGTTAATATTTTGCCAAGGTTGCTTTCCATTAAAAAGAAAAAAAATAATTTTATTGGCACACTTTAGGTATACGTAATGATCACACTCGTCCTAGGGACTCTGTGACTGTACGTGATATATCTTCATTTTTTTAAATTTCGCATTCCGCTCTGCTGTCCTCAAGCAAGGCCCCTTCCCCTCCATATCTGCAAAAGTTTTGTTTCCATTTGTTTCCTTCTGTTCCCTTTTTTCTTTGCCCTTTCCATTGCTAATGAGATAAAACTTTCCAAATGGAACAGACATCTCTCCCTCATCATATTCCTTTCTTTGGGGTAATTTCTCTCCGGAAGTTGGAGTAATATTCCCATCCACATTTTCCTACTTTTTCTATGGAAGCAGGATCTGTGAATAACATACAGCAGCACACTGGGCGGCCTGAGCTACTTTGCCTGGATTCACATTCCAGCCCTGTCCCTTGTTAGCTCTGTGACCTGCGCCAAATTATCAGGCCTCTCTGACTCTCAGTTCTCTCACTTGCAGAATGCCAACTCTGATACTTTATTTCACAGTCTTTGTGATCATTAAGTGAGTCAAAAATACAGAAAGAGCTTACTAGTGAGCCTGGCACATCGGTGCCCTCCGGTGCTGCTGAAGTTGGCAAAGATGATGACAATTTCATTGGACTCACATGGCACCACACTGCCATGCCCTCTTAGAGCTTGATTTTGTGAGCTTTATCAGGAATTAAGTGCACGCCTAGTAACTTCATTTAGTTGTTTGCTAGTGTCTTCTTATTTGAACATGCCATAATTTATATTTCTGCTCTTCTGTTGTTCCTCCAGTGTCACCTCTGATCTTACGCTATTAAAAGGCAGACCAACCTTGCAGTGGGAATCTTCCTACATGTCCTCATCCTCTCATGTGAGCAATGGCTCAGCTTGGTATGAAATTCTTAGTTTAGTTATTTTCTTTCATAACTTTGAAGTTATTGCTTTATCGTATTTTATCAGCAACATCAGTGTCTAATGTTAATCTCATTCTTGTTCTTTTGAACGTTTATGTTTCTCCCTTGAAGCTGTTGGGATTTACTTTGACATTCTGCCACAGCATGTCTGGGTAGAGGTTATTTTGTAAAAAAAAAAAAATAAATTATTTGCTCTATTCATCTTATCACTGTGTCAGACGAAGAGCTAATATTTTTCTTCAAAATTGAGAACATTTTTCGTATTTTCTGAAATATTGATTCTCTCATACTCCGTGTCTAACTAGTTCAAAAATCACAGGAAAAAGTTTTTATTACTTCTGAATCTATTATTTATCTTCCTATTTCTTTCATATTTTACTTTTCTTGTTTTTGTGTAATACTCAGAAGACGTTTTTATTCAAACTTTAAACTCATTAATCTATGATTCACATATGTTCTTATGGTTTTCTTGAATTTATGTTTTAATTTGGGCCAAATTTATGAAGTGAAATGTATAGTTACTAAGTACAAGTCCAAAAGCTTCTGATGGATATGACTATCTCAGTCAGAAGTTACTTTCTTGGGCTAGGGAGATAGCTCGATAGAATATGCGCCTGCCTGGCAAGCCCAAGGTCCTGAGTTCAATCCCCAGTACCATAAAAAAGAAAAGAAGTTACTTTCTTTGCAAAAATTACTTTCACATCACTTTAAAAAGCTCTCACAGGGCCAGCGCAGTCTAAAACCTCTGCTGAGGCAAGCTTAGGCAAAGTTCACAGGGACCACAGTTCGATCCCCAACACCACACAGTGTGCCAGCCCCACCCCTGGGGTGGGCTGAAGTGGCCAAAAAAAAAAAAAAGTTTTCACATACCTTTTGGCCAGAAGCCTCCTTTAGGAGACAAATCCTTGATCTGGGATCCACTTTGACAGTTTTTATACGTACAAGGTATTGATTGAAGTTCTTTCATGTTTATGTGTGGATATGATGTGTATGGGCAATTGCTGAATCTCTTGTGGCTCTTTATTTTTCTTCATATTTTTTTAAAAAAACATTACTTTAGGAATTATAGCATATATCTTTAACAAAATCTACTTAAATTAATTTTGTATCATTTCATGTAAGTATGAGAATCTTGTAAATATACAATTCTATATACCTCTGCTATGAATTGTTGCCACTCGTTTTACCTCACTATGCTATAATATCCAAATACAATGTTTTAATAGTTGACCTAAACAGTCCATTTTGTTTTAAAGAAATTTGTAAATCAAAAGACAAGCTGTTACACTTATCCACATATTTTACTATGACTGGTGAAATTTATTTCTTATTGAATAGCTGTTTCTACCTGCTGCCATTTCCCTCCAATTTGGATAATTCCTCTTTGCATCTCTTGAAGTATAGGTCTATCGATAATGAATTCTCATAGCTTTCTTCAATCCAGAAATTTGTTTAAACCTCTTTTGTTGGAGAATATTTTCAACATCTGTGTTGTCCTGTGTTGACAGCGCTCTCTGGGGTAGATACTGTTCCATTGTTCTCTGACACTCATTGCTTTCTGTGTACACTTTAGTTACCTTTGCTTCTTGTTAAATAATGTTTTTTTTTTCTCCACTCCTTCTTACAGTTTTATATTTAGTTCTGTTTTCAGCAGTTTGGACTATGACGTGCCTATGTGAGATTTTCTTGATGATCAGGGTCTTGGTTCTAGACAATTCTCAGCTAAAATTCCTTAAACTTTTCCTCTATTTTCCCCTGTCCTGTGTCTCTATCTACAGCACGCTATACCATCCTATACTATCTTCAATTATATTATATTATCTCAGCTGGGATTTTGTTCATTTTTATTTCAAGTGTCTTACTCTATAGATATCAGGTTGGGACATGTGTGCAAGGCCACTGACACTTCCTTCCGCCACGTCTAATCTGCTATCCAGTGAGCTTTTACTTTAGATTTTTCAGCTCTTCTATTTCCATCAGCTCTTATTTATCATCTTAATATTTTGACTGAGAGTTCGCATTTCTTCATATTTACTCATGTTTAATTTCACATCATGAAGCATATTTATGACAGGTATTTTTAAATCTTTGCCTGCTAATTCTAACATCTGTATTAGTTAAATATCTGTCCCCCCACTCCTTGATTATAGATCTAACCATCTGCTTCTTTGCAGGCTTAGTCATATTTTTTGTACCACATGCTAAACATTTCAGATGAAACATGGTAGAAAGAATTGACGTATGAATAACTACTACGAAGACAACATGCAATGTATTAATTATTGTAACTGCCCTACTAACCTGTTTTGAAATGGTCTCATTGCTATTTCTTTTTCAATAAAATTAATTTAAAAGAAGAATTAACTATATTACTATCTTACTTTAAAATGTGTTAATTTCATTAGGATAAACTTGTTATAGCATTGGTAAATCTTGATTAAAACATATTTTGTTTTAGACTGTGTTAAGGTAGTCTATCTGCATTTTGTAGAGTCCTAAAGTATGGCCCTCAGTAGGGTGTAGTTTTTACCTAAAGATGGGTTCTCTAGGGTCTTAGTGAACTCAGTGAAGTTTCTGTTTGGCTGGCTTCAGTTCCAGTGTCTTCAGCCTCTGTGTGGGCTCTTTTCTTTTCTGTCCAGCTGCAGCACTAGGCTTCACAAGATCAGCCCCTGCACATGCACTTCCAGGTTCATGGCCCCAGGACCTGAACAGCATTTTCATGGGCTCCAGCTCCGTGTAGCTCTATGGAGTTCCACCTTTCTGTTGCCTGGCTCCCACTGTTCTAGCTGACTCCAAAACTTTTGAAAGAATAATAATAGCCATATTGGGAAACTCAATCTTGTTTCTGATTCTAATGGAAATTTAATTTTTTATTGCTTTCTGATAAATCTGATAAATTAGTTTTTATCTTGTTTAAGAATTTCCCTCTCTTTTTATTGTGTTTAGAGATTTCTCCATGAATACTTACTATGCTGTATGAATTGCTTCTTTGTCCTATATTAGTAAAATCCTATATCTTCCCTTAATTTATTATTGTAGTACATTCTGCTAATAAAATTCATAATTCTCAATTATTCTTGGATTGTGATAATAAATTCTTATTTCATATACCATTAGATGTGCTTTTCATATTTTCAGGTCTTAACATTTGAATTAGTAAAACAGAATAATAATAAGTTTTCAAATAGAATGTGCTTTTAAAAGAGGAAAATCACTTAAACCTACAAAGGTAAGTTGGTAAGTTATAATTATGAAGTTTACTCTGCATTCCTCTACCTATGCCTCTAATGCAACTGAGTAGTAGACTGAATTGCTATTGTGAAAAGAATTTAGCATCCTAGCTCTGCTACCTATGAACCAAGGGGCCTTATTTAGTCTCTCTCGGTACTCCATTTACCTTCTCTGTAAAACAAGGGTGAAAGTAATTCCTATCTTGCAAGCTGGTGTAAACATTAAATGTGCACATGCATGTGGATGTAATGTCAGTGGACATTCTCTGTCACCAGTGGTCCTTACAGAGCATGCAGCTAACATGGGACATTCCCTGTTTAGAAACAGACTGCAGAAAATTTTCGACCCTTGTCACTATTGCCACAACTGGAGTAAGTGTGCTGGCTTTTGGCAAGTACTCCCCAAGAGTGACCCATTTAAGGAGGGAGGGACAAAAGAGAAAAGGAAGAGAAAGTAAAAGGAAGTTTACTCTGCATTCCTGTACCTCTGTCCTTGAAGGAAACCGAGGAGTGACACTTAGAGTGAAGTCACTTCTCCAGAGCAGCCACTGGAGCCTGGGACTGTAGCGACATTTCTGTTTGAGCTGTTTCACTGTGTGTGTCAAGGAAACACTGAGAAATTATGGAACGTCTCACATCTATAACCTGAAACTTGTAATGAATTTCGAGAAGCAGGGCTGGAAACTAAGGTATCCAAATAATTTTGGTTTTGAGGAAATAATTAATTTTGGATTTTTAAAAACTATGCAGATTTTTCTAGCATAACCCACCTTTCTATCCCATCCAAATCCTTTAAATAGATCTTACTTCCTCACACTCCATCTGCCTGAACATGTGTCTGTAATGCTTACAAAGTATTCCACATGCGAACGGAACTTTTCCGTGGCCTAAGAACGGGATCAAGCTTCATGATGTATGGCAGGGGAAACATATGCTTGGCTCTCATGTTCTGGAAAGACATGGAAACATTTACAAAATTCATCAAAGCATCCAGTTGAGTGTTAGACAGTTAGGGCTGCTCCTAACACCAGGCAATGAGAACAATGGGGAGTTCCAAGTAGTTTCAGAGTTGAGAGAGGTTTAAAGAAAATGCAAGGAAGCTTACTCTTGGCTGGACGGCCAGAGTTTTGCCTGTTCTCAGACACAGTCATCAAA
Source organism: Octodon degus (assembly GCF_000260255.1). Classification (NCBI taxonomy): domain Eukaryota; kingdom Metazoa; phylum Chordata; class Mammalia; order Rodentia; family Octodontidae; genus Octodon; species Octodon degus. Next base: position 6,376,261 of record NW_004524695.1, on the reverse strand, counting down.
CACATGCACACATGCAACTCCAACCTAGTGCTCTGAGCATTGAACCTACTAAGGGGAATGTTAGGACTCAAACACATTCACTTGGACTGATTTAACTTACATTTTTGATACTAGGTCAACAAACAAGTATCAAACTCAACTGCTCTTCCCCTCCTTTTTATTTCCTTTGAATGTAAACCTTCATTCGCTTAGGGATTTCTGTATGCTGGAGGATCTGATTTGCCTAAAATGAAGACGCAGAGAAGCCACCTACATTTATATTCAATGCAGAGCATGTTCAGGGGGGAGCACTCCCACACACACACTCCATCACCCCACAGAGTTCAGCTCAGAAACACTGAATATGGTGACAGGAAAAGCTAGAGGGAGGCTACTGCTGGTTGGTCACGTGCTATTTGGGACATCTTCTGCTTTTTATTTGCAATGTTGTATATTCTGTTGGTAGCCTGGTTTGTTATTGCTCAGAATAGCTACAGAGATAAAAATAAGCTTCAACTTTACTATTCTTTTGGCTTCTGCAACTCACGAAACAGGGCTGCCTGCTTTTCAATTTGTCTCTCTTAGGAGATTCAAAATTGATTTATTAGGTTGGATTAGGTTGGGTGGATGCAAAGAGGCTAGATGCTGTTCAAAAATAGGTCTGGAGAAAGGGTTTTCACAAAACCAAGATGGCAGGAGATAAAAAATAAGGAAGAAGTGAAAATGATGATTGATGTTGGTGATGCTGTTTTTAGCTGAGACTTTTAAAGGCTGGAAAATATTGGGAAATCAAATTAATGACCCAGAAAATAAACTCAGATTAAGAAATGTCAGGTTGGAGAGTAATCATGATGTGGTAGAAATGAAAAAAAAAAAAAAACCCACTGACCTCTTCCACCCCTCCCCTGAACGTGTGACACTGCAAAGCGGCTGCTCCTGAGTCATTTTTAATTGCCTCCACCACCGTATCATCATTTCCCCAAAACTTGATTCAGTGACAGCAACTTTTACTCTATATTTAGTGGGATGAAACAGACTTGCAAGCAGAAGCAACTGTCTTCATTTTCTCTGGCCTCCGGTGGCTTTTGTTTTTGGAGAGGCTGATAATGCCACCCAGTTCTTGTGCCAGAATACATAGCTCAGCCAAAGTCAAGTGCTATAAACGTGAATCACATGCTTATCTGGCTGACCCTTCTCATTGTCCGTAAGACACACAAGCCCTCGGGCTTTCATCTGGCGTGGTATCTTTTTAAGATTGTACTGAGATTTTACTGAATCAGTTTTTTTGGTTTTTTTTTTTTTTTTTTTTTTTTTTTTTTTTTTTTTTTTTTTTTTTTTTTGGTACTGAGAATGGAACGCAGGACCTCATGCTTGCCAGGCAGATGCTGGGCCACCAAGCTATATTCTCAGCCCACAAATGGAGTTTTGAATAATAAAAAGAAAAGCATCTTTTTTAGTTAGGAAGTAAGAAGCAAAACACTTTCTTCTTGGTCCTAACTGGAGATTTCTGGTATCTATTCTATAGTCAGAGTGTGAACGGCATTTTATTGATAGGCTAGAGCATGGTGCATAATGATCACCCTAATCATTGATAACAGTAATTGATCACTTGCTGCGCATCACCCACTGTTCTCAATCTTCTATAAGAAGGAAAGGCTAAGACTTTCCATTTTACAGATGAGCCTAGCAAGCTGCCCGAGGGTTCAGTTACTGCCTGAGGTCACACAGCTATTACGGGAGAGACAGGATTCGGATCCAGGTTACTTGAGCTCCAGAATCCGTTCTTTCAACCACAGTACTGTGGCTCAAGGTTATATATAGGCACTGAGATTTTAAAAATAATCTATTTCTGGCCATTTTTGGAAAAAAAATACATTCATTGACCCCAGGGTTAGTTATTTTAGCAGTAGTAAGCTCTCTTTTCTGTCACCCATTCATTTCACAAAACAAGTTTAAATACAGAACTAGCCAGAGTCTTGGCACTGCATGAAGAGTACAGTAAGGTGTGGGCTGAAAAATAGAAACACATGCTCAGAAAGACCTTTGCATTACCTTCCTGGCTTGAACGGGAACAATTTTCCTATATTCCTTGTTTAAAAAAAAAACAGAAAAATATGAATAACTGGCTTTAACAATGAATTTCAATGTATTTCCTTTGCCATAGTGCCTGGTTTAAATTACTCAGCAGTAGTGAATGATATTCCTAATTAAGGACACAGAAGAAAGAACATCTTATGAACTATTTAAGTTAGAAGGCATGAGAAACTCCTGAGTTACCTAAGCAAAGCCTGTCTGAGGAGGAAAGAATGAGCTGGCTGCTGTGTCCTTCAGGGCCACCAGAAGGGCAGTGTCCCTGGACACGTTAGGAGGCCTCTTGGCATGGCAGGGTTACAGGAGCGTCTTTCCCTCTCCTCTTCAGAGTGATTGCAACAGCTTCCTAAGTGGCTGAAGTGGCTGCACATCGGCCAGTGTTCTGTCAAAAAGAGAGGATGCTGCGTGGGACAAATAGAGAGAAGTTCAAAAATGAAAGTGGAAGAGATGGGCCCCCAAAATGAAGGGGAGAGGGCGCAGCATCGGGACCTCAGGAAGGGGACCAGAGCTGGCCATTTCCAACCCACCTGCTAATATTACACACTCCAATTGTCCCTTCCTGCCTTGCAAGGTCTGATATTTGCCACAAAAATGGAGGAATGTGTTCTCGTGGGCTCAAGAGCTCCAAATGGGGAAGGGAAAGTCACCTAAGTAACAATAGTCATTAAGGAAAGTATGAAAAGCCACACAATTCCAGCAAAACACAATGGCAATAGCTGTACATCTTGGGAATGTTTTAACCACCTTGATATTAGGAAAATTTATCACTTCCCTCTTTTTAAAAATTCTTCTGCCTAGATGAAAAATAATCCTTGAAGTTATACACAAGAAGAGGTGGCTTAAATTATTTATTTATCTTTAAACTTTTCCCCATCGTACAAGGGATGGAACTCGGGACCTTGCGCTTGCCAGGTAGGCACTTATGCTGCTGAGCTATCTCCCTGGTCCCTTACATAATTGAAAGAGTACTCTTATAAGCAAATGCTTCTGCAAGTTTGCTAATTAATTTATTTTGCATTAACTCCATGTTTGGTGAAAATGGCCATACCGTAATTATTATAATGGGTGTAAATTCTGGATTTTGTGCTTGAAGGCAAAGCCAATACAAACTCTCTGCCTGCTGTCTGCGGGATTTAGGATATTGAGCTTCTCCTGTTCTTGAAGTAGGGTGGTGCTATGGGTTCCGGGTTCTCAGGCCTTTAGACTTGAATCATAAAACACCACCCCCACCCCTGGGTCTTCCCCTTGCAAATAGCACATCAGGACAGGTGTCTCTTCGTGAAATGGGTACATTTCTGGGGTCTTTCCAGTACTGGCAATGAATGAAAGGGGGGTTCAAGATTCATGTGATCCCCACGAGATGCCAGGCTTGGCAACCAATGAGAGTTGCAATGGATAAGGCGCTGACTCCACTTGTAATTGCTGAGATTATGGAATTGGGTTTGGCGGCTCTTCTTACAGATGAAGCCTCTCAAAGGCATTTTACTTCATGCTGCATGGCATAGTAACATTATACTCAACATTATGCAAATTCCAATAAAGAATAGAATCTTGGTTCAGTTTTCTTTGAGGCATGAGAGTTCAAGTTGACCTTCATTTCTGATATGACAAAAGCCTACTAACTATTAGAATGAAGAACTAAAATTCTATTTATGATTTGTACTTTTTTCTTGTCAGGAATATTCTTTATATATTTTCCAACAGACATACCTTATGGTTTTATAATAAAATTAATATCTGTATTGGGGTTCTCCAGAGAAAAAGAGCCAGTAGGAGAACTATATATATAAATGTGTGTGCACACATGTATGTACATTTTAAATCTCTATCTATCTATCATCTATCTATTTAAGATAGGTAGTGAGTGAGGGACAGAGATTTATTGCGAGGAGTTGGTTCACATGATTTTGCAGAGTGGGAGTTCTGTGATGTGCTATTTGCAAGGGGAAGACCCAGGGGTGGGGGTGGTATTTTATGATTCAAGTCTGAAGGCCTGAAAACCCGGAACCCATAGCACCACCCTATTTCAAGAACAGGAGAAGAACAATATCCCAAATCCCGCAGGCAGCAGGCAGAGAGGGGTCAGGCTTACCACTGCTCCTCTTTGTTCTTTACTTTACCTCCATAGGTTGGCTCATGCTTCGCACACTGGCCCACCAGTTCAAAGTCTGCCCTCACCCCAAAAATAGCCTCAGAGACACACCCAGAAATGTTTAATCCGGGCAACCCAACTTAACCATCACAATACCCATTCATTAAAATTGGAAAAATAGAAATAAGTATAAATCCCTCTTTAAAGACTCAAGCACTTTGACCAATCCCACAAGTAGGGAGAAGCAGGAGCCAAGTTACAAATCCAAAGACTCTGATCTCAAAGCCAAAGGTTATTACACTGTAGTTTAGAATTTAACTAATTTAGCATTTGGGCTTTTTTATTTTTTACTTAACATTGTTCCAAAGCATATTTAATATTAAACTTTTTTTAGGATTTTTAAAAATATTCTTTCAATTACCCCTCTTCAACTGTGTTTAGGACATTTAAAAACTGGTTTAGCCTGGTGTAGTGGCAACTTGCCTGTACTCCCAGCATTCTGAGAGGCTGAAACAGGAAGATTGCCAAATTTAAGCCCAGCCTCTGCAACTCAGGCACTTAGTAAGACCATGTCTCCAAATGAAAATCATCTGAGTGTGGTGGCAAACACCTATAAACCCCAGCACTAGGGAGGCCAGGCAGGATTTTCTCTGGAGAGCCCCCATGAGTTCCAGGGTATGCAGTGAGTTCAAAGCCGACCTGAACTGCAAAATGAGACCCTGTTTCAGATAACATAAATAAATAAATAAATAAATAAATAAATAGGCAAGGGGGTTGGGTCAGTGTGAAAGTTCTGTGTTTAAATCCTAGTTCTGTATTTTTTTTTTTTTTTTAAGTCTTGGTAAATCTTGTATCTTTTTTTTTTCTTTGCGGAACCGGAGATTGAACCCAGGCCCTTGCGCTTGCCAGGGAAGCGCATATTCTACTGAGCCATCTCCCCAGCCCCTCCAGTATCATTTCTAATGCTTTGTTTTTCTTTACATCTCTATTTTACATTCTTTAAAAAAAAGTCTTGTGCTTAATGTGGGGATCAGGCTGGGGAAACTGGCACTGCAGAACTGAGCCATGCTTGTAACACAGGGTGCTTACAAGACCGGGGTCTTCTGTACCAGGGCTGGGGTTCTGCATGGTCAGTGGAGGGGACAAGGACATTACTTGCTTTTACTTCTAGAAAATTAGTGAGCAGGTTAGTACATTCTAGTTGGTAGGGAGAGCTCCTGCAAGGAATATTCAAGTAATGAAGAAAGAAATGCAAATTTATTTCCTGGGGATAGCTGAAGGAAGAAAAATGAAAATATAATTTTGCCACTATGGCTAGAGTGAGTGTGGGATGCGTGTGTGTGTGGACATGGACCAATTTTCCTAAGCTTTAGATTTACAGGGAATGGAGAAAACTAAATGGCCCTGTGCTCTCCACAAAGACTAATTCAACCTAATGCTCTCAAAAGCCAAAGCAATACTCATTTGTGATGCTAGTACCCGTGTTATTCTAGGATGTGGATTTTACAATTGCAGCATTAGTAGCATGCTCTTTTTAATTGCATATATTTAGGATACATAGAAATTACATTCATTTGAGCAATATACACATATCACACACACACACACACACACACACACACACACATATTCCCCCCCCGAATCCCTTTCCCTTCTTTTCTCCCCATAGATAATCCCTTTTCCTATGTCCGAAAAGTCTATATCTCTATTTCCTACCATTTCTCCTTCATTTATATTCAGGGTCTCTTTCTTTTTTCTTTTTCTTTTTTTTTTTCATTAATGTATTTGGTACAGGGTCTCATTACACAGCTCGGACTCAGTGATTCTCGTTTTCAGCCTCCCCAGCACGGGGATTACAGGTGTGCTCCACCGGTGCAGCCTGTGGTATGGGGATCAAGCCCCAGTCCCTGTGCGTGCGTAAGTAGGCGCTTAGTCCACTGAGCTGTCTCATGGGCCATGTATTCAGGGTTTCTTGACTAGAAGAAACCATGTGATATTTAACCTTCTGTGTCTGACTTATTTCACTCAACAGTGCAGATTGGCGGTCATTACCGCCTCCTGCCTGTCCCCTCCCACTTCTGCTGGGAAAACTTCCTCTGTACTCTGTGGTCTCCCAAGCAGTGAGTTCCTTTCCAAGGTTGGGTTTTCTGTCCTCCCCACCTCCTTCCAAGAAGCTGCTCTTCCTCTACCGACAAAGATGCCAGTGTTCCCTGTCAGGCACACACCTCCTATGCAAATGTACCCTGTAGTCACTGATGTATCAGATTCATCTAACAGTTTGTAAATTGATTTCAAATTCAGTCTCAAGCTCTCTGGTGCAGTGTCTGTGGCCAAGAGCTGCAGCTCAGATCTGTGCCTTAAAGAGCCTTCACCTCCTGCCAGCAGGCAGCTCTGGTGAAGCGCATGCGCGGACCCATGCTGGCAGTCACTTGTTTTAGCACTGGCTAATCACCAATATGTTCTGTTAAGTGAGATTCATAGATGCTGATTGCATTTATTGCATAAATTACTTCATTATTAAAATCAGGTCATTTGAGCCCCCAACCATTAACATGAAAGCTATTAACATAATTTCATAAGCTAATAAATCAAGCACAGGAAAAGAATTAGAGAGTTCTTAGTGATAAGTGTTTCTTCAGAGATTAAGGGACACAATTTTCTTATGCATATATTAACATTTTATGAGTGGATTCATGCAAGAGTGACTTTTTCTCTTTGCATATATGACTCACTTCATCTTTCCGTGTGCTTGGCCTCTGAAACTGATTTTTAACATTAAGATTTTTTTTTTCATTTGTGAATAACTGTAAAGCAATTTTCAAGTGAACCTATTAGACTTCTGTGATATGTACTTTTTATAAAATTCTTATCTTTTTACATTTCTTAGACTGCAAAATCTGGGGGTAGGGAGAAAAGACAAGGTAAGGCTCAAGGAAAAAACACCTAGGATTGGTCTTAGATAATGGAATTTTCATTCCAGGTGAATTCCAAATGTATTGCCAGTCTTAAGAGGTCCTAGTGAAGTTCTAATTATCTCTCTAATTACAACACATACTGAGGTTAAGTGTTCTTATCAAATGGTGCATTAAAAATGGGTTTTATTCCCAGGCTGGATGTAATAGGCTGTGCTACTGGCCCGAGTACACAGAAATTGGCTCCCTAGTTCATTTCGCTTAGCAGATTGGGAAAGACTGCGGGTCGGAGCCATCATTACCCAGCATAGCCATGTTGCCTAGAAACAAAGATAACTTCCAATGTAAATTAGACTATAACAACTTTATCCATGGTGCCATTTGTGTAATGTTTTTAACAAATAGCAACTGATGGATCATAATTGAAATATGTATAAGGCTGTTAGCAATCCCTGTGTGACTTTATAGGCAAATTTCAGAGGCAGATAGACTGGTGCTTCTCTCTGTGAACAGGAGTAGTGACCATGCCTGGCCTTACTTACCTGGTCATTAGTGATTCTGAATATTCACTCCCCTAAGTGAAGTAAGACTTTCCCGGCCCCTCAGCTCTGCCTGTTTACAGCTCTGTACAAGCTTCTTGATGCTCTCAGGATAAGAGCAGCAGCACATTTCTCAGCATGGCCCAGGGCCCCATATGTCCTCACCTGCTGTTGACAGCATTGGTTGAGCCTTGCCTCACATTCTTTGAGCTAGCGAAAGCCTCATTTCCTTCCTGTCACAGGACCTTTGAACAGGCTTTCTGTTCTGATTTGCGTACTCTTCTCTGCTCTTTGAACCCATTAACTCTTTTTTATTTTTTAGATCTTAGCTCAAGAGCCACTTCCATCAGGAAGACTTGCCTGACCTCTCTCATTAGGTCAGGTCTTCTTGGGATATAAGAGTACCATCTATGCCCATTTTTATATCTGTCACAGTTGTAATTTTAAATCTTGTAGTGTAGTTATCTTTAAATTAACATGTTCATGTGGAGAAAAATCAAAATGAAACAAAAAAATCCACGCAAAACCATATAGCTTTGATTCCTTTTCTCTTTTACCCAATTAGTTCTTCCTTTAGAAGTTGATATTATTGGGCCAGGGAGACAGCTGAGTGGCATAAGCATCTGACTGGCATGCGGAAGGTCCCAAGTTCGATCCCTGGTACTGCAAAAAAAAAAAAAAAAAAAAAAAAAGAAAGAAAGAAAAAGAAAAAGAAAAAGAAAAAAAGAAGTTAATATTAATAGTTTATTATTGATACTTCCAGTATATTTTTTGCAAAAACCAAATACTCCTTTGGAACACATTCTACACTATGACATTCGCCTTTAACAATACATTCTGGAAACTGTTCTACCTGGAGACACAGGAATGTCCTGTCTTGATTTTACAGCTGTATTGTATCCTACCATACAACTGTTCTGTTGCTTATTAACAATTCTTCTTGCTGGCTATTAGCTTGTTTTTAATCTTTGACTACTTCAAAGAATGTGGCAATAACCACAGATATGTGCCCTTATGCATGTGTAGGCTCCACGTCAATAGGCAGAAGGATTACTTTGTTGGCTCAAAGGGTACCTGTGTAGCTGTGTTAATAACGTGGGTGCACACTCCTACCTTCCCCTGGCTGCGGGCTGTACCACTGTGTAGCTTCACCAGCACGACGATACCCATTTTCTTACACCCTTGCCAATAATGTTGCTCACTTTTTGGTTGAGAGATAAGAAAGGATCATCACTCATTTTTAGTGTGCATCACTCTGATTTTGAGTTAGGTTGAGTAGCTTCTCTATAGGCTTTGCTGTTCATGTTCCTTGTCCATTTTCTATGACATGCTTAATCTTTCCTTCTCTTAGCTATGCTCTTTTTGTTGGGAAGATCACAACTGTATATCTGTGATGTGTTGCAGGTGTCTCACCCAATTTGTTGTTTTATGACTTTCCATATGGTGTTTTAGGATAATGAAAATTGATCTCTCAGCTGACACTAATATCAGGGAGAATAGGTCCCACATCTGGTCGGCTACCATTAAGTCACTTAAGCCTATTTTTTCATCTATCAGAAATAGGAGATTTTTAAAGAGTGCTCAGTAAGAGCTCCTTCACTTCTGGAAATCTATGGCTTTGTGTTTTATTTTTATGTTTGTTCTCTTTGGGTTTCCGTGCCTTCCCTCCCCTCTGTACCTCCGAGTTTGAGCTTGGAGCTGGCAGTGTGCACCATCGTGGCCAGCATGGTGCTACCTGAGAGCACCCTCCCCTGAGGAGCCTGCCTCATTCTATTAGACATTTTAGCATCCATAGTACATTTTCTCTGCTTCATCTCCTCTTTATTCTTGTCTGTGTTGTCTGGATGTAGGCTTATCTTCAACTCTTCTGCTCAGATCCTGTCTCTTCAGCCTCTAGTCCATGAACTGCCTCTGGATGACATTTCTTATAACCTAGCCCTTTCAGGGCATTTTCCCACCTACCTTCCTTGTGTGGCTATTTCCTTTATTAGTAAAGATCCAGGGCCTTCCATGGGAAGGTCTCAAGCTACACCTTCTCTCATGAGCCCTGCTGCCCTCCCTGGTACAGTGTCTCTGCCTGCAGCATGCAGCCTCGATGCCGCTCTTAACACAGTCCCTCCACCTGACCTTCCAGGAGGAATTCTTTCCATAAACCATTGTCCATTTTCCACCATCCTTCCCCCAAACTGGGATGCTTCCCCAGGACCTACACAATAGTTAGAATAAAGATTCATCATGTGTATTTTACTTGGAAGGGGTGTGTATGACTTTCTATCTACTAGGGCAGAATCTCTATGAGGACAGAAATGTGTTCCTGCAATTCTCATAGAATTTTGCACAAAATCTCTATAGACTAGAATTGAAGTGACATTCACTGCTGGGCAATTTAATGATAATTTTCTCAAAGTTCCTGAGATGGAAAGCAAGTTGTCTTAAGTAAGTAAGAATTGATTAATATAGAAGATTTTTTAACATTACAGTTTATGGGAACATTAGTGTATACCCCTTTTTGTGCGCATGCACACACACATGTGAAAGGAAAAGAGTATTGAGAAGGAAAAAAAAGAGACAGAAGGAGGGAAAGACTATATTAATTAGAGGTGAAGACCATTAAGGGGAGGGACATTTTTAAATCTGAGCCTTTGGCAAAAAGCAACACTTTTCTTTCCTGTTACAGGCTACCTCATTCTCCTACCCAATTATATATTTTTGATTTTGAGTAGAATTTATCCATGAATACTTTTCTCCTTAACTTATAGCCTTTGCCTATCTTACCACCCTAACAGGTTAACAGTATTCTGTATAGGTGTGTTAAGACGTTATCAAAGTAATCTAACGTATCTTAAAGTTGTCTCCCATCTATTTTAGCTTCTTTGTGGGTTCTCCTTCTGAGATAATATTTCCTAATTTAATTTTATATTCTTTGCAGAAAGTAGCTCACAATATTTAACGGTAAAAGGATTCTTCAGAATATGTTGTCTGAGGCAGATTTCATTAATCTTCTCCCACAATACTCCCCATCAGCCCCTCCTCCACACTGGAAATGAAGACTACATTTTCCCAGCCTTCCTTTCAGCTGGGTGTGGCCAATCGGATAGAAGTGAAAGTGTCACATATAACTTCCAGAAACAGTCTTTAAAGTCAGAAGGTGCAATTTTGGGGGGGTTTTCTCCTTGAGAGAGATGTTGACGTAAAGCATGAAGATTGAGCACCTTACCTTAGATCAGGAGATAGAAGTTCTACGCGCAAGTCGCTGACGATTTTCTCATGCACTTCCAGAACATCCTCCCCCAATCTTCCATTGCATGAAATAGAAATAAGACTTTAGTGTTTTCAGGTATTTGTTATTTAGGGTTTTATTATTCACAAATTAACCTCATCCTAATTAAATACAGTAATATAGAAGAGCAGGGTTTGGAGAATTGCACAGAACTCTCAAACAGGGCCTAAATTCCTGCTTTGTCTACACAAATGATAATTAAAAGAGAGGGAAAAGAATCAAAGTTGTATTCTAAGGGGCATGTTCCCTTCTCTCTGGGTAAGTAGGGAATGCCAACAGTTAGGTGCTTGCTGGTGGCTTCACAGTCATCACTGAAAAGCCTTCTGAAGCCATTGGCCACAGCAGAGCTGAGTGATATGAGATAGGCAGGAAGTACCATCTACCAACAGCATGAGAAAGAGGAAGACCAGGAAAGTGCGAAGAAAGCTGGAATATAATCAATACTGGCTGTATTGGTCAGCTTGCCATTCATTGCTGGAGAAGATACATGACATCCACAACCCAGAGGAAAGGATTACTTGGCTGGCTAGACCCCATTGGAAACAGCATGGTGGAAGGGCAAGGCGGAGCAAAGATATTCAGTCCTCGGAGCTGGGGAGCAGAGCACATGGGAAGAGGACCATTGAGTGACACAGCCTCCTAAGGCAGGAGTGACCCACCTCCAACTGGACCTCCTAATAGCACACCTACTCGTGGCCATCACTGGGTTCATCTACCAAGGTATGCAGAGCCCCTCGAAGCCAGCCACCTCTCCAGGAGCCTCTTAATTTACTCAGGTTAGCAAGTAGGCTTAATTGTCATACTGGCACTTTATAGGGCACATCGGATTAGGAGGCATGGAATTTTCATTTCTCAACTATGGCATTAAGTTTTGTGTCCGAGAGCTGGCAGTATAGCTCAGCGGACTAAGCGCTTGCTTAAGAAAGAGCAGGGGCCAGGATTCGATCCCTGGCACCGCATGCCGTGCCAGCCCCACTTTCGGGCATGCTGCACCAGCAATGGAATCTGGGTGTGGTGGCACACACCTGTAATCCCAGCACTGGGGAGGCAGAAGACAGGAGGATCAGTACAAGTCTCAGCTGTGTAGTGAGACACTGCAGAAAAAAAAATTGTGTCTGATAATAAGCATATTAAAGTTGCTTTGCAGTAACAATATATCTTTATTAAGCTATTTTCAATCTGCTGTTATTCTGCAAAATAAACTACTAGCAGAGGTTCTTACCAAGAATCCAGTAACCTAAGTGTTACAAACCAGGAGAGAGACCAAGGGCCAAACTGGAGAAACATTGGCCCTGAACTGCCCATCTGATCCATTCCTAACAGAGCAGAGCTTGGAACTCTGTTCTCTTGAGGCTGCAGGCCCAGGTCTATCTCTTGGCACTTTGTTTTATTTGCCAGTTGAAGCTACTCTCAACCAGGAAAACTGGCTGAAGGGGAAAGGAATATTCATCTGTACCACAAGATCCTGGTGACCAATTGCCAAACTTTTACCTGCTAGTCATAGGAGAGAAATGAAGAGCTCCACATTTCTACAGCACAAGCGAGGGAGGCCTGGTGGCACAAGCCTGTCATCCAACACTCTAGAGGTCTGAGAGAGGAGAATCACAAGTTAGAGGCTAGCCTAAACAATTTAGTGAGATGCTACCTCAAAACAAAAAAATACAAGGGCCAAGGTTGTAGCTCAATGGGTTCACTCCACAGTACTTCCCCTATTCCCAATCTGCAACAAAGATCTTTGAAGTTATATATTACTGGTTTTGCCTGAGATAACTGTAGTACAACATTTGTGGCATAAGACAGGCAGTGCCTATGCAAGTCAACACTCATGTTTGTCCTTTGGGGTTTAAAACCTCTGGGCACCAAGAGTAGACAGGTAGACCAACTTACAGTGACAGTGATGAAGTTTTACTTTGGATCATGACATATAAAAGTATGTAGAACTAACATTTTCCTTGGTGCTAGATGACAATTTTCCAAACAACAACATTACAACTTCAGAAAGAAGTAGAATATGTCATTCTTTTCCATTAAATCTTCCAGTGTGTTCCATTCATGTTACAAATTTCTCACACCTGTATTTGTATAAAGGCACAAGATGCAAGTTGAGAGCGTTCATCTAAGGGAGAGATGACTTTGTTCTCTTCCTGACTGGTTTCATGAAAATCCTTATTTTGAAATCTCAAGCTTTTAACATTGAAAGAAATCTTAGCTCAGTATATAAATAATACAATGCTCTCATTTACAAGTGAGGAAAAATGGCCATCTCAGGAGGACAAAGATTGTGCCCAAGGCTGCAAAGCTAGCCGAGGCTTAAGAAGTATCTCTTCAATTCCTTTTATGTCTTTGCAGAGCAGATTAAAAGAAATATTTTTCCGACTCTTCTACTTTTGTAGTCACATTCCTAGATGAGTTTCTGTGTTTGGAATCATGAACATTGTCCAGCCGAGGACTATGTACACAATTTATTCAATATCTTGTGAGTTTTTTTAACTTTAAGGGAACAGAATGTATCGTAACTTCCACTTTCTCACTTTTGTTGTCAGCTTTTTATGCATGGGTCAAATTCACTGTTCTTTGCACTGAGGTGTGTGTGGAAATGTCATGTGTTAACAGGTAACTAGTAGCATTTCGGTTAAGAAGTAGGCCTTGCTGATGCAACCCAGCTCCTGTGTCAGTGGTGCTGAAAGAAGCTGCTGCTCCCAGGGACAGAAGGCCCAGTGCGGCGGGGGCAGTGGTCCAGGCCTGGGGGAAGACTTCTCAGAGCAGCTGAGTTCTTTCTGTTGGGGCTGCTGAGCTGCTGCCGTGGTCTGAGCACAACGTGCATGGCTGAGGGTCCCTCGCAGCTCCGTGCCAGCTCCAACCCCCGAACAGATGCCCACATGGGACTGCCTGCTGGCACCTAAAGGAGCAACAAATGCTTGCAAAAAAAGCCATAGTGCTAAGAAAAAGAGACAGGCTGGCAGCTTCCGTGCAAACTCTGACTTAGTCCTCACTGAGCTGACCTACCTGCATAGTCAAAACAGTTACGAGCAAACTTTGCTTCCTAGAAAGAAGTTACTAGAAATAATAGCATGATTAGTGAAATAGCTTGTTTGGGGGAAAGGGGCAAAGGACTCATAATTAAAACCTGCACCTGCTATACACAGTTCAGTGGACCTGCTACTGACATCACTGTAACTGCTACTTAAAATACGTAAGCTCTATGTGATGCTTTCCAGGAAATCTCGTATTTTACCTTCGTTGAAATTGATTAGGATGTGGTACTTTTTACCGTCCATTAAGACATTTAGAATGAGAAGTGATTTTGCTTTCCTAGCTTCAAGTCAGAAAAATATAACTAATGAATTCATGAAGCCAGCTCAGTATTTAGTGCCGACTTAGTATGCACGGGCCTGCGCTTAGAGATAAAGAGGGTTAGAGCTTGAGACTGCATGATTCTCAGGGTACATTGTAGGCATCATTTAATTCTCACAAATGCCCCTATTGAGTACCTCCTCTGGACCAGGCAAGGTAGGCAGGTTTTACATTGCTATTTTGAGATTGCCACTTGGTAATTGCTATTTTTATTTCATTTTTTTCCCTTCACAGGGAATATAAAAATATCTAAACTCTTGTCACCAGTGTTTAATGAAAACTAATGGAAATTTATTGTCATGCAGAATACATAGATGATAACTGGTTCTGCAATAACACAATGCTCCAGAAAAGCAAGCCCATAGGGACTTTTGGCTAAATATAGGAGATTTTAAAAAACGATTGTAAGTCCGGCTAGCATGTCAGTAAGAAAATGAAAAAGCACATGTCAGTAAGGACTGTAAGGATGAAAGAAGAAATAGTAATGTTTTGAAAGCTGAATAGCAGATGGACAGGGAGTAACTGGCTCACCAGACAGGAGCAGGTTGTACAGGAAGACGCTGGAAGAAGTTAAGCCAAAAATCTGACTGCACGGAGCCACAGAGGCACCAGCTGTCTCCTCAGGGTTGTGGACAGGACTGAAAAGAGGCTGTGCGTGGATGCTTGAGGGGCGGCTTGGCTTTCCCATACCCTGTGGTATCTGGCCCTTCCTGTCACTGTCCTTCCCTGCCTGGTGCAAGCCTGGAGCTTTATTCTCAGGAGAGGTTTGTTGGGGTCTGGTTGGGGAGCAAGAGGTACGGCCAAGGGCCCTGGAATCATCTGGAAACCAGGGAAAACAAGGAGCATCTGCACACCACAGAGTGGCCATGTCAATACCAAGTGCCTGTCGCTCCCAGGATGTGGCGGCAGGTTGGCACCTGCATTGACAGGACAGGAAGCTCCCTGCCCGGGCACACCGAAGCTCCTAAGAGGAGGCAAGAGGCAGAACCCCATGTCCCAGTCACAGAGAGCTATGGGTATATGGTTATACGGCAGAAGGGAGCTAAAGGCTGTTGGTTTTTATTCAGCTGTCTTGTACAAAGGAGGTTGTCTAGATGTACTCGCCATGGCCCTTAGAAAAGGAAGAGAGACATACAAGAGGTCAGAGTCATGGAATGTGAGATCAGCTTGGCCTCTGTTCTGGCTTTGAAGATGGAGGGTGTTAGGTGGCAAAAATATTCATGGCTTCTAGAAGTGAGGATAGGGAAGGAAATGGATTATCTGCAAAAGGCTTCGGGAGCGAATGCAGCCAAGCCAATTTGCTAATTTTAACCTGGTGAGACTATATTAGGCTTGACCTCTAAACTTGTACAAAGGAGGATAATAAGTTAGTGTTGTTTTAAGCCATGAGATTTGTAGAAATTGTCTACTGCTGTAAAGGAAAGCCAGTAGACATATTGGCAAGGACCCCAAATGCTGGATCACTCTGCAGCTTACTCAGATATAACTCAGTTGCACATCTTGTCATGTCCTCTGGGATACCACTAACTTTTTAGAACTTATCTTAAAAATGGACACCCAAGAGGGAATAGATACTTGATGAAAATCTCTTAACACAAAAGACAAAGTCCTCTCTGGGGATAGTGATGATACCTATGCACCAGAGATTTTGGAAGCTAAGCAGGAAATTGCGGGTTTGAGTCCAACCTGGCCAACTTAACAATTTTAGGAGACCCTGTCTGAAAACTTTGAAAGGGCTGGGGATGTAGCTCAGCAAAGTAGTCCCCTGGGTTTAAATCCCAAAACTATAAAAATGAATGTCCAAAATTAATAAACGTAACAGAGAAAAAGAAACCATGCGAGGACCAGAAAAAAGAAAAAAGAGAAAACATTCAGAGAGATAAAATATATTGTATTCATGAAATAAAAACAATTTTTTGGCAGTTTTTGTGGTTTTACTGAAGCATAGATAAACATGCACACTGGCTGTCTACTTGTTTTCTTCACTACACGGCCTGGCATTGGGATCAGTGACTTGGATGTCTAGCTGAGCTGCTCTTTCCACGATGGCCTTGCAGTTCTTAGAGTGGATGTTATGAGCAACCTCTGCGCAGTAAGACTTGTTGCGCATCAGCAGCACCTCCAGCTCCTTAGCTTTGTGCACCAGGAGCTTCCGGAAGCAGCTGGGCAGTGTGTGCTTTCTTTCTGTTAACTTCCATAACCTATGTTGGGCATCAAGATCTGGCCCTCGCACCTCCTCCACAACCTGTTGTCAATGCCTCTGGGTTTCTGCCAGTTTCGCTAATCTTGACATATTGGTCTGACTGGTGCCGGATGAACTTCTTGATCCTCTTTTTGATGATCTTGCGCTTCATGAGGGGTCTGAAGGCCACCACGGTGCCAAGTGGGAAATGACTGCCACCCAATAAGAACAGTGTTAAAGTGCTCTTAGTATTTAAATTTTTTAATAAATAAATATTGAGTCAGATAAATGAACTTTATCATCTTCAAAAAGTAAGATCATTTTAAGAAAATGACAGTATTAACAAAGGATGTTCAAATCTCAGAATAAAGTAGAAAAGTTACCAAACTGAGTTGATATATCTTACAACATAAACAAATAAAAAAACTCCCAGTAAGATACATCAATGTCCTGAAAGTGTCTGTGATTCTATGTGACTATATACAAAGGACCAAGCCTAAGAATAGCTTCTTCAGTCTCCAAAGTAATATTAATCTGGAAAAAAAAAACAACAAAGTAATATTAGAAGGAATTAGAGTAATGCCTTAACAATTTTGAAGAAAATAACTTTAATCATTAGACTCCTTTGCAGGCTGCCAACATCCTCAAAAAGAAGTGTCGGCCTCCATCCGTATACCTGTTCTCAGACATCCTAGAAGATGCTGTCCCTCAAAGTGTAGAAGAACACAGAAGATCTAAGAGCTAGGAAACAGGTCATGCTGCAGAGAAAGTAGTGAAGGGAACCTCGGAGTAAGTACTTAGTGACACACCCAGTAGCGGGCAGTCCAAACTGGGGTGGAAGACTCCAGATGTGTAAATCCAGGAGTGGCAGAAAGAAACTGACTGAGTCATTGGTAGTATTTGTTCTCAGGAGAGGCATACTTACTACAGGGAGCACAGTTGACTTAGCGCATACAGAAGTAAGCAAATAACTCAATTACTTACTCTGAAGATCATAGCAGAAATCCTTATGTAAGAAAAGTTATAAGTTATACTTCTGCTTCACCACAAAGCCTTGTTGCAAACAAACATGCATCATTACAACAGAGGAAACACTGAATATTGTTTCTATTAGAACTGGTGCTATCTAATAAGTTATAGTTAACATAGGTGGGTGAGGGGAGGTGCTCATGTGTGTGGGTATGGTTGGCCTCCCCACCCACCCTCTGTCTCTGCTGCCTCCACAATTACAGATTCAACCTACTTTCGATCAAAAGTAATTTTTTCAATTTGCATCTGATCAACATGTATAGCTTTTTTTTGCCATTGTTCCCTAAATAATATAATGATAATTTACATAACATCTATAAGGCACTAGGTATAATCTAGAGATGCTCTAAAGTATAAAAAAGATGAATATAGGTGTCATAATTACTTCTTCATGGCTGAGACAAAATACTTGACAGCCATAAGTTAAAGGAAGAAAGGTTTATTTTAGCTCATGGTGGAGGGTGGTAGAGGTTTCAGTCTGCAGTCAGCTGGATCCAAGGCAGGGTGCACAGCAGAGGGTAAGGGCAGAGAAGAAATAGTCCATGGCAGGGCAGGCATAAAAATGCAGCGGTAGCAATGACCCTCCTTTTCCCTTTTTACTCCTTTCAGGCTACAAGGGTAGGGTAGGTGTTCTGTGTTCAGTGAACTCAGTAAGCCACGCCCACAACCATGCTAATCCAGTTAGTTAACATGCACCCATGATCCAGTGTCACACATCTGTGACCCAATCACTTTCAAAAGCCCAACCTATGAGCGCATAAGCCTTTGAAAGGCATTATAGATATACACCAAAACAATAGGCTGTACGCAAGTTCTTCGTATTATATAAGGGACTTGATCAGGCAGACTTTGGTATAAAAGGATGTCCTGGATCCTTGATCCCTCACAGGTGCCAAGGGACAAGTGTATATTATTTACATTATATGGTAGGTCAGAAAAATGGCCACAGTTCTTCATTCTGTATTCTTTGCCCTGAGAAATAATAGTAGCTCCTATCAAGAGTTGACTTATATTTCTCCTCCCTGCCAGTGGACTTGACCTTGTTACAGAATGCAATAAGGGGTCACACATGGATCAGTTCTGAATCTGGCTCCTTGGAAGCCACCCACACTTGTGGTTGTCTTATATCCCACTATTCTCTGCATGGGTGAGCCTAGCCCAGCCTGTGAGAGGAAGAAAGAACATTCTTCCTGCTGGAAGAACCATTACAGCAGGCTCACTTGAGCCAGCCCAGCAGCCCACCCAGTGACTTCCGCAAGGGCACGAATGAGCTCCACTCAGACCAGAATAGATCTCCCTGCTTAGCCAAATTGCAATGCTGATCCATGGAATTATTAATAAATAAATAATTGGATGTATTGTTATGGCAAAAACTAATTGATGCTTTATGCCCATATGTGTGTATGGTGTGTGTGTGTGTGTGTGTGTGTGTGTGTGTGTGTGTGTGTTAAAGAAGGTGTTAATAAAAATTAAGATTGAATATTCCACAGTGAACATCCATAAATCTATCCAAATCTGAAAAATTATGTAATACCATAGAAGACTGTTGTTGAGACTCATAGAGACCAAAATGGTGAACAGATTTTAAACTGGATAATCCAGAGCATTAATCCATGGCCAGAGGAGTGGATTGCATTCTCATTATAGACCTCGATTGAGTTTTCTTTCATGAGGTACACAATTCATTACGATAAAAGAGCAAATTAAGTGGAAACCAAAAAGAAAAATAAACTTCCAAGTGATTGGTGGTCAGCTGGTGCACAAAGGGTGTGCCACCGCCAGCAAGAATCACGTGGTCAGCACACGTCCCAGTCACTGGGACGTTTCCAGCTGAGACACTGCCACAGCCCACCCCAATCCCCCTCTGATTAGCGTGCAGCCCTCGTGCTTGCATGTCTGCGGTCAGCACAGGGGGTGAACTGGAAAGAAGTGCCTGAAAAAGCTGGATGCAGAGTCCCAGGCACCGCAGGCGTTCGCTGAGTTGGAAGCCTCCGTTCCAAAAGGGGCCAACAAGGACGACAAACCTCAACAGTAATGGAGAGCTGGCTGCACCCGCGGTCAGGACGTGGAAAAATCAGTGATTGAAAGTTCTTCTCTGGCAACGTGGCTGAGTTGGCATAGGTAAAAAAGAAAATGAAGCAAAGCATGCGATGAAACGTGGTAAGCGGCGCAGACAACGCACAGCGTGACTGTCCCAAGGATTGCGCTCCTCCCCCACCACGTACACTTGTCTTTCTGAAGCAGTCAGCTTCTAGTGTGTGTTTTTTAAATTCTCTTTCTCGGGTTGGGTTGGAAGTAGGCAACATTTTTTAAAAAGTACCAAAGGGGAAGGCGGCAAGATGTTAAATATCAAGCGAATAGCCAGGGCAGGCGAGAGCACGCCGCAGCAGGAGAAGCCTCAGGTTGCCACGATTCAGCGTGCAGAGTGGCTCTCTGCAGGGGGACTCTGACCTCTGGGGGTCCGAGGGATCCAGGCTTACTTGTGCAGCCGGAATCTCTGGGAGTTGGCCCACAACGCCAGCACCACTTCGGCTCACACTTCATGAGCCGAGCCACTCACAGAGCCCCATGTAAATTCAAAAGGATGAGAAAAGGCAACCCTGCCAAGAAGCGGAAGAATTGCAGCGTGGGGAACCACTATAACTCAACTGAGTGTTCTCTCATTAGATAGGCTATGAATTAATTTATTTTCATCCAATGTATACTTTTCTTAGATATATTTCCCTCCAGAAAAGTATTATGCTTCGAAGTTGGCAGGCAAATGACGAATCTGGCTGGAGCAGCAGGGCCTGGAAGGTTACATGAGGTCCTAAAGTTATGTAAAGTGCTGTGGCTTCTTTTTATCTCTCTGCGGCTGGGTGATGCAGCACAGTACTTGCGGGCCCGTCCTGGTCTTCCTTCAGTGGTTTCTTTAACAAGATGATATTCTTATTTTTGCTTTGCAAGTGGAATCTTATTTGAGCCTGAAGTTTGAAGATTGTGAATTTAAGGGAACATTACTTGTTACCTCTTTAGAAATAACATCAGGTGCCCTGAAAATAAAAATGCAAATGCATGACTGGGCAAACTTTATTTATCTAAATCCCAGTGTCAGTGGAGCTTTGAGAAGTGACGAGGAGCAGGACCTGGGTCCCCGGAAGCAAGGTGCTTCTCCTATTTCTAAAGACAAAAACAGAAATAGCAATTCCAAATATGTAGCCAAACTCCCCAAACCATTCGACCCAACAATTTCAAATACTTTGTTAATCAAATCCAAATATAGTTGCTCTGGTTTCCCTCAAATTCAGACAACCAAAAGGCTGTAACCAGAATTCTGTATAACTTTGGATTAAATGGGAAAAAGAAAAACAAAAACAAACAAACAAAAAAAACATGGAAAGCAGAGGCGGGGAGGTAGTAGAGTAAAATAAGCACTTGCCTGGCAAGCACAAGGTCCTGAGTTCAATCCTCAATACTGCAGGAAAAAAAAAAAAACATGGAATGCAAATCTGCTGAACTCAGGCATACTTTCAAAAGAAAAACATTTCTAGAATATGACAGGGGTAGGAGTAATTTTAGCCAATTCTTTACCTTTCCTAAAATGTAGGACATTCTCATGTGGAAATAAACTGTGTTGAGATGAACCATTGACCTAACTGCTCATTTTGAGTTCAAAATTTTTGTTATGGAAGATCATATTCAGATAAGTTTACTATTGAATAGCCTATATTAGCCAGGGCAATCATTTCTTAATAACAAAGAATTATCTGTCTGAAATGTCAATAATGCCTGTAGCATCTACTCCCCACTCACTTCTGACAACCACAGAACAAATCTGGACATTGTCAAATGTTTCCTGGAGGCCCAGATTGCCCCATGTGAGAACCACCGAACTTGACCACCAGCATCTCATAGAAAAATAACACAAGACCCAAATTACACAAAAGTGATTTTAAATTTTCTAGAGGCTACATTTAAAAAAAAGTAAAAGAATCTAGCCAGGCTTTTTAATTTAACCCAATATATTCAAAATATCATTACTTTAACATGTTATCAATACAAAACATGATTAATGGGTTATTTTCCTACAAGTATGAATGTATTAAATCTTCCAATTCTTGTGTATTTTATAGTCACGGCACCTCTAAGCTTGGATGAGTCTCAGGCCCAGGGCTCAGTAACCTCACATCCCTAGGGGCTGACTTGCTGGGTAGCACAGGTCTGGATGTTTGTATGTTTGTGTCTCCCCAAATCCATATGCTGAACCCTGATTTCTAACAGATGGTATAAAGAGATGGGGCCTTTGGGAGTAAATGAGGTTTTAGTGAGAACAGACCCCTAGGATAGGATTAGTGTCCTTCTAAGAAAAGAAAGAGGCCACCGCTCATTTTCTTGGCACTGGGAGACAAGTTATCTGTAAACCAGGAAGAGGTGCCCTCCCAAGGATACCAGGCCTACCAGCAAATTGGTATTGATTGTGCCCACCTCCAGAACTGCAAGAAATAAACTTGTTTTCTGCATAGGCCACTCTTGGTATTTGTTATAACACCTCATACTGACTGAGACAATGACCTCATTTTTTCCCCAACATTCTGACAAAATCTTATCTGTTTTACTTGTTCCTAGCCTAAATGCCGTGCTTGTTAGTCTGTTTTCTGAAACTGTAACAAATACCTAAAATGATCAGCTTATAAATGAAAAAAGCTTCCTTTGGGCTCCCAATTTTAGAAGTTTCAGTCCCCTTGCTTCAGTCCTGTGGTGGCACGCTACGCCAGGAACATATGGCAGAGCAAAATTGGTCATCTCACTGCTGATATGTGAAAAAGAGAGAGGGAAGAGGAAGAGACCAGGGTCCTGCAGTTCTCTTCAAGGCCATGTCTGTGACCCGAAACGTGGCAGGCTTCCGTCTTATCACCTCTCAATAGCAAAGCACCTGGGGGCCAACCCGCTTGTCTAGATCTAAACAAAGCACCATGGTTCTCTGCGTCCGTATGTAGAGTGCTAGAATTTGAGCTCTAGAAAGACAATAATTGTCATACCTATCGCATTCACAATGTCCCATTCACAGTGACAAAGTCAGCCCCATTGCACATGGACATGAGTGTGTGTGTGTGTGTGTGTGTGTGTGTGCACATGTGTGCATGTGCACATGTGCCCAATGCATTCTGCGTCAACTCTGACCTCTTAATCACATTGGTGATAGAAAGAGCATATAGGAAGGCATTTCTCTTTAATTGCTTTGAGCCAGTTTATTTGCATCTAATGAACTGCACAGTGAGAATGCAAAATCTAGCTGGCCACCTACAAGACTCCTTATCAGCACAATTGCATTTAGTATATGTTTACTGATAAAAACATTATATGAAACAGAAAACTGTGCTATTATTAATTCATCACAATATTGGATTGATTAAAATTCTCTACCAAGCATTCTGGAAGAATAAATATTTGTCATTTTTAAATTTTATATTTTTCGATAAATCCTATCATAATGCTGGTTAATACAACTATGTAAGAGAGAAGATGAAATCAACATTATTTTTCTTGTAAAGAGACTTTTCTCATTCAAAACTATCATTCAGAGGATCTAAACAAGCCACAAAATAACACTTGACTGTGAGCAAGAGAACCTGAGTCTGTTTCTCTCTCAGAAGATTTGCCCCCTTCTCAGGGAACTAAGAGAAAGTAGCTGTATATCTATGCTAACTATTTTGTATATACATATGTATTTTTTCACTACAAAATGGTCCTTTATTTATATCCACCTTTTTTGTTTTGTTTTGTCAGAGATGGGTGTTCCACTGCTGTTAGAGGAGCTGTTTTTGGAGAAGTCTTTAAAGGGCCTTTTCATACTTGATGCCAGCTCAAATATTGTAGGGGTTTGTACTAATATTGTTTAGACAAGATATCACATCTGCATCTTGTCCTCTGTCTGAATAACCATTATGAAGACAACAATATGCAATGTATTAATTATTGTAAGTGTCCTACTAACCTGTTTTGAAACTGTCTTAGTGCTCTTTTATCTTCTCATTAAAATAAATTAAAAAATTTGAAAAAAAAAGAATTATCTCCTGTTGGTGTGTGCCTTCCACTGGGTTCTTCTACGTGTGAATCTTCTTGTGCAGAAGACTGCTCCCCAAAGTTCTTGCTTGTAGAATTCCTGGCAAGTTGGTGAGAAAGACACTCCCTGGCCTAAAGTACTTCTTTTTAATTTTTAAATTCTAAAATAGTGTTTTGAAACCCTCCAATATTGTAGTCTTCCCAAACTTGCATGATTATCCAAATCCTTTGGCTGAGGGGTGTGTGTGTGTGTGTGTGTGTGTGTGTGTGTGTGTGTGTTGGTAAGGGTCTACAGAGTCTACAGGGTCTCACTATGTAGATCGGATTCATAGTGATTCTTCTGTTTACAGCCTCCCAAAGAGCTGGGATTACAGCACGGCACACCGGGATCAAACCCTGACTGTTGCATCTGCCTAAACTGGTGCTTTAATCTGCTGAGCTATTTGACTTGGCCCTTGGCTGAGGGACCTTTATAAGAATAAATGATATGTGTGCCAATGTTTATAGCAGCAGAATTTGTCATAGCTAAGTCTTAGAAACAACCCAAATGCCCATCAGCAGATAAACATAAAAAGAGGTGATATTTTTTATGAAACAGAATACTACTCACCTATAGAGAAAGATAAATTCAAGGCTTTTATAGGTAAATGGATGCAACTAAAGACCATACTTATAAGTGAAATAAATCAGATCTGCATGTGTAAACATTATATTGTCTCCTTAGTGTAAGAAAATAAAAGAGTGAATAAAATCTGAAAAGTAAAAGAGATATTGTGAAAGGGAAAGAAACTACCCAAAAGGAAAACGGGGATGAGAGAAAGGAGAAAATAAAAAAGGAAGTGAAAAAAGTATACACACACACACACACACACACACACACACACGACAGCAATTGTACTGCTAATTTCTATTGGTTTATTGAAAGGAACAGCTAACACTTAAATTTCTTCTATCAATTTTGCATGCCTATCTCTGGTAATCTGGTACTTTGAAGGTAACAATCTGCAAATAACAACCGCTGTTGATTTCCTGTCATCTCATTTTAAAATTCTGTATCTTTAAAAAAAATTTTATTCTCTTTAAAAGAAATAATAAAGGGTCAGAAAACACAGGAAATGAGGAGCCACCCACTTTCTGGGTCCCCTCTGTCCCTCTCAGACAGAAGCTTTCTTTCTCTCAATTAATTCTTCCTAATTTCTGTCCTTCCTAGAATTCATGTCTCAATTTTGGAGAACACGAACTTGGCATTTGGGACACGTAGCAGGTTGGGAGTTTCATCCCACTATGTTGCTTGGAGCTCTTCCACCAAGATAATTGGATGGAGGTAGGGGTTTGCTTTTGTTTCATAGATTCTGGATTGGGACTCAGGTAATGAAGATGGTTATGTTTTGTCTTTGTCCATTGCTCATAACTGGTCATGCTTTGTCTCTTACATAATTTTATTAACATGATAAATTTAAATTGAAAACATGGGGAGGTTATAAGGTTTTACTTCTCTAAATGGGACTTTTTATTCCTGTTTTGTATATATTGCATATGAACTATTTACTGAATTTACTGGTATTTCTTGTTTGACTTTATTTAGACAATGGTGAGAGCAAGAGAAACATGAGAACACTCCTATTGGACTTTAATATAAAACTTCTGGAAAATGGTATTTCTAAGAAATTTAGCTCATACTTAGAAAATATACATGCCTATTAATAAACCACAATACTCCTTCCTCCAGTTAAAAGACACTAGGTTAGGACCAGGGAGATGGCTCAGTGGAATAAGCGCTTCCCTGGCAAGCGCAAGGGCCTGAGTTCAATCACCAGTTCGGGGAAAACACACACACACACACACACACACACACACACACACACGGTTAGTCGCTGTTCTTAGGACTTGAAGGACAATTTTCACTGAGACAGACTGGCTCTGACACTCCTCTATACTCTAGAGGAAATTTCAAGCCTATTCTGCTTAAGTTTCTTTCTATTCTGAGCCCCTGCTGATGCAAAGGCAATCTTAGCTCTTGAGAGTCTCTTCACAAGCATGAGAAATTATGGCTTCCTTTTACTGCCCTTATTTCTAGTCTTTTCCTGACACATACTTTCCTTTTGTGGAAGCATGTAAGATTAGAGAGAAGAGAACTCTAAACTGTTCCAACGTTTTCCTCCTCTTCGATTATTCAGTTAAACTCATAGAAAATAAGCATTTGCTGACACTGAAGACAGGGAAGTTATCTTAGCTGAGGGACATACTCCATCTCTGGGTCAGATGAGACATCAGAATTTTGCACATTCAGGAGAACACACATCAAATCCATGCCCTGACTTTCAAGTCTCCCTTAGGAGGCTGAACCTCAGACACAGTAGAAAGAACTGCCTTCTGTGTGAAACCAGAAGGAGCAATTTCTAAAGCACCAAACTTAAGGGACCAAAACACACCTAGCCTAAGAAGGGATCTCCAACCTTTACACTTTCCCTGTTAGGTCTAGTTATCATTGATGTATGTAGGAGAAAATGCTTTGGTAATAAGTTCTGGACTTTGAAACCTCTACTGTAAACTTATAAAGTGCTAGGCAATGATTGTGCTCAGGCTTTTACCTATCCCTTAGAGAACTCTGACAAACAGTGGTCACTCTGCCAGCTAGTTAAATGCTCTTAGAGCAGTTGCCACTCTTAAAGCAGAGGACAGATTTCCCCTGAATCTTTGTGCTGTATTCCCATTGAATCCAACGGCCTATGGAATGTTGACCAAACTGACAGCTGGATTTCTCTCTGGAGACCAATCTCTGTTTCAGGGAACCAATAAAACGTGAGAATAGCTGAGTGATGGTGGCCAAGCCTACTCTGTGGTGGATACTTGAATGTTCCTCAGTGAAAACTGCTTCCTGACCATAGAAAAATCTCCACTTACCTGTCCTACTTTTCTCCAACTTGTTGGGGGGTTATCTTTACAACTACCTTGTCCTTTGGCTGTTCTTCCCTTCAAAAAAAAAACTTGCAACAAGTTTGCTTTCCATGGAGGGTAGCAATTATCAGGGGAATGATTTGTGCCTTATTAGGCTAATGATGAATGCGAAAGAGAGTTTAGTCAGCCTTTTTCTCTCATGTGCATAGAAGACTACTACTAAAGGTGCCTATACTAATACGTGAAATGTGGTTGCTGGATGATAAATATTATATGTTTAACCCATGAGCTTCAAAGATATAAAAATTAAATAACACATAGCCTTGTCCTGCCTCTCCAAAAGGTTGGTTAGGTGATTAGATAGATGACATAAGTGTCTTGAAAACTATTTTGCTCTCATTCCCATGACAAAATTCCTCGTGTCCACTGTTTCTTCTGTCTGTAAAGATGATTTTCTTTGCAGCCTAAGAGATGTTTTAACTACTTCCAACTCACCTTTTGGTATATGCCCTCTTTTGAAGAACAAAAAGCAACAGTTTATTACAAAGTTATGCTTTCTTCTTTCAATATTATGGTCACAGTTGAGACCCAATTGTAACTTGTACTTGTAAGTACCCTACAGGAGTACATTTACCAGCTCCCTGGGAAGATGAAATTGCACCCAGTGCAAGGATAGATAAATTGGTCAAATTTTGTCTTCTGCTCTGTGCCCAGATGGCATCAACCTGCCCTGGAATGTAATCTATTTGAGGGATGCCTCAAGGGTAAAGAAATCAAGTAGAAATTAAAGGAAATACCCAATTTCTTTCTGCAGTTCTGACACAGGGAGCTCAATGTCTGAGTCCTTCACTCCTTTAGAATGTATTCTTAAGCACTGGAAGATATTGGACCCCTATGTGTGGAAGACAGCCATTTGTTATTTTTCTGCACACTTGTGTGGCCTGCCTACCATCCACAGCCAAGATGGAATGCAGAGGGCAGAATAAATTATGATGTTACTTACAACAAGAATCATAACATAAAAAGAAGGAAAATGTACAGAATTACCTTACGTTCAAACTTTCATCACATTAAAAAGTAATTCTTATTTATGCTCAAAGTATAATTATAATCCACATGAAATTACCTATGTTCATATGAATCTTTCTCTCAGTGACTTAAAACAGATCAAGTCAGATCTAGGAAAATTTTGAGATGATTCTGCTAAGTATACTGATGTCTTTAGAGGACTTACTCAGACCTGTGACCTGGACTGGAATGATGTGAAGTTACTCTTACATCAAACATTGACTTCTAATGAAAGACAAGAAGCATTACAAATTGCTCCTACATTTGGGGATGAAATCATATTGTTTATTTTAAAATGCCATAAGGTAGACAGCCAGGGGAACAACCAGTTCCAGCTGGAGTCCAAGCAGTCCCTATTACGGACCTCTACTTGCCTATCAACCTGATAGGAGATTAAAATAGGAGGCATCTTCAGACATGTACTCTTGAAGGTCTAAGAAGGCTGAGAACTAAGCCCTTCAATTACTTTAAATTGTCAGCTATTCAGCAATGGAAGAATGAGCACCACCCCTCTGTCTTCTTAAATCATTTATGAGACGCACTAGTAAGACGTATGGCAATAACTCCTGATTCAACAGGACAGACTAAAGCCATGTTTAGTACCCAGTAATCCCCAGATATTAAGAAAAAGTTATAAATGATAGCTTTTGATCCAGATAGCTCATGTGATACTTTAATACAAACTACCTGTTTAGTATTTTATAATGGAGATTGAGCCAAGGAGAGAAAGCAAAGAAACCAAAAAAAGGGCTGCCTTTGTTGTAGCCTTAACAGAGTACAGACCCAACCAGGCATGGTGGTGCATGCGTGTAATCCCAGCACTCGGGAGGCTGAGGCAGGAGGATCATTAGGAATTCGAGATGAGCCTGGGCTACAAAGTGAGCTCAAGGCCAGCCTGAACTGCATGCGGAGACTCTGCCTCAAAAACCAAAACTGGCCCCCACCCCGCCCGCAGAGTAGGATTTTCTGCCGAGTTCCTGGAGCCCCCAGACCCAGTCCTAGCCCAGGTCCAGTGAGTGTGCGGAGAGCTTCCTGCTACCCTGCGCTGGCGGGACCAGTCCCAGCCCAGGCGCAGAGTGGGCCGGACCCTCTCCCAGCCCCTTGGGCCACCCCCCACCACTCCGCAG
>NW_004524695.1:6339621-6343187 GCF_000260255.1 Octodon degus | reverse complement strand
AAAAAAAAAAAAAAAACCAAAACTGACCCTAAGTCTGATGTTCAGGGCTCCAAGAAGAGTTTGATGGCTACCGACCTCACCTGCTGCCACTGCCAGAAGACAAGCCAACTTAAGAGTGACTTCTTTAGGAGGCTCCCCACACTGTACCCTGACTGAAAAGGTGGCTAGTAGAAGCAAGACTTCCCTCTGAGAAGGAGGCCCCGTAGCTCAGACACATCTTCCTGGCCGGTCTAGCAAGATTAAAGGGCCCCTGGGGCACCTTGTCTCCTCTCTCTGGATTGTCATCTCTGTCATCTCCACAGAGTATCCCTAAGATCCCTAGAAAAAAAAATTTCTGGACATTGGCACAGGTCTCTTTGTTCTTCCTTTCAATCCTGGTCTTCCTTTCAGCCATCATACCTCAATAAATAGAGTTACCAGATAAAAGATAACTCACTTAAGCTATGACTGGGAAAACTTCTCCTCACTCATTCTTTTTAGTTATGTGTAAAGCTAAGCTCTCTTCCTGGAGAAAAGCATTTTATCCTGTCTCAATGTTGTAATATGTATATCAGGTTGGATTTAATCAAAATGATGCTTAGACTTGTTTTACAAATAAAATATAATGTTGTCTATGTATAGTAACTTGAGTGTTTCACTGGTCAAAACTAATGTGTTAATTATTATGATCTATTTCCCATAAGACATAAAAAATTGGGAGATAATTATACTAAAACTGGAGGGAATTAAAACAAAATTGTAGATTCCAACAATAAAGGCTTCTAAGAACCAATGGGTTAGAATTTCTATTCCATCCCCTTAAGAACAATTTTTACTCTTACTGGCAGCTTGACTTCACTAATACCAAAGAATAAAGGAGTTCAATACTTGGTAGTTTAGGTAGATACCTTCACAAACTGGGTTGAAGCCTTTCCTTGCAGAACAGAAAAGGCACAAGAGGTAGTACAGGTTTTAGTCTTAGCAATCATCCCCAGGTTTGGATTTAAGAGCTTAAAGAGTGATAATGAGCCTTCTTTTAAAGCAAGAGTCACACAGGGCTTTCCTCAGGTACTAAGCATTCTCTGTCATCTCCACTGTGCATAGAGGAAAGGTAGAAAAAAATGAGACCCTAAAGAGATATCTTCAAAAAATGGCTCAGGACACCAACCTACAGTGACCCTATTTACTACCTTTAACTATCATTAAAATAAGAAATACACCTCAACTTCTAGACTGAATCCCAGTTGAAATGCTTTATAGAGACTCTCCTCACTAACAATTTTCTCTTTAATAGAGAGACAGATGCCTTACTGAAGGATGTCGTCTCACTGGCTAAATTCCAAAAATTCTTCAACAGTTAACATAAGCTCAGCCTAAAGAAAAGAAAAATCCCATATTCCATCCCACAGATTTAGTATTTATAATCTCTTCCCTCATCTTTCCCTTTCCTAGCATAAACTTGAAAAGAACCTGGGAAGGGCCATACACAATGATCCTGTCAACTTCATCAGCTATCAAGGTAGCTGAGTGGCCTACAAACTATATTCTTCTGGATATAATAGAATTTTTTCTAACAATGCCACAAAAACGTCTTTAAAGGCTCTAGTATGACCTCTATTAAATAAAAGTAATGGTCCTCTCCTCAGGGCCAATAACTATAGATATCAAGATGGGCATTTTTAGATATGGGATAATTATCTATGGTAACACCCACTATAGAATATCTTAGTTGAAAGGCCTCCTCATATTGGGAACAGAAAAATCACTTCTACTCTCATTGGCCAAACTCTACTAAATATTTGTGATGGGCACCCCCCAAAAAATGCATACACACACTAACATTATAGGCTGAAGATTGATTTGCAGAACATTGGTTAAATCACCCCAGAATTAGATGGACAGCCCCAGTGGCATCCATTGGTCCTGTGGAACCAATTTGTGTCCCTGGCTGCCCCTGGGTGGATAGGAATACACACATTAGGATTTGCATGGTTACAAGGTAGAAGTATCAAAAGTACTGAGAAACCTGCAAGCTTACCCAGCTATGGCATCGATGGTCTAGAAGTGTGGTTCACTGGTGTGATCATTTGGCTTCTATCTTTATCCTTCCATAGGGTTACAGTGTGTCATGCAATACATTGAAGCTGTAACTAATTATATTCAATGGATCTTAAATGGCACCATGGCTGGTCTCTCTCCTGAATGAAAAAGTAAAAGTAATGAGGCAAGCTGTCCTCCAAAATCAGATGGCAGGTGACAGCAGCACAAGAGGGTACTTGTGCAATTATAAAAGCTGAATGTTGTGTATATATTCTTGATCCTCTACTAATATCTCAATAACTGTTCAAGCTGTTAGATGACAGATCAATGACGCATCAGATTCTGAAGTGCCTGGACATTTTCCTTATCCTCTTTAAGGAAAAGGTTTTAGAGGTTCCTCCTGGGGGAAAACTTTGTTGGCTATATGCATAATTATCCTGTTGATTTTATTATTTGGCCCATGTATACTTGTTTCTGTCACCTCTTCTTCTTCAGAGTTAAGGCCATACATCATCCAAAGCAAAAACACCTGGCACCTATCGAGGGCCTAAAGATAGATGCTTTGGGGAGTAGCTGGCTGTCAGTCCTAACTACAATCCTCTCCAGCTAGAAGTAGCCAGAATGGTCTTTGCCTCTGCCCCCTCAACAGTAGTTAGGGGTACTTCTCCAGAGAAGGGAATATTACAGATAGCCAAGTTAGGTGGAAATATAGGTAGTCAAACAGCAGTGGGACCTCGAGAGGTCAATGCAGAAGACACCTATGGCTGGAGGTACAGTCACTGAAGGCCAGGCTTCAAGAACCACTGACCCACACATTTCCCCTAGGGATGAGCAGTAGTGACTGATATTCTAAGTGGGCACCAATCGCCTTGGGTAGGAGGACCAGACCTCCCCAGTGCTCCCAGGAGCATCCTTGTCTGCCCATGTGTTCTTGCCATGTGGTGATTTGCTTCCCAATTTGATCTCCATTTAATCAATATTACTTAAGTGACTATACCAGATGTGATCTTACTGGTTGATGATAGTTTTGTCCCACTTCACACCCATCATATGCATTTCCATTGGTGATCCATGACCAATCTGTTACCTAAGCAACTATATTTACAATCTTATTGAATTATTATAGTTCTATCCCACCTTAAACCCACCTCACCTTGTGGCTTTGCTCAATAAACACCTTTGAGAAGTGGGTTGGTGGGAAACCCACTTTCCTGGTTCTCTTCTGTCCCCCTCAGGCAGCTTTCTTTATCTCAACAAATTCTCCCTCCTCTTAAAAAAAATAGGAAATAAAAAACAAAACTAAAAGATAAGGAGGCTTATAAGAAGCTGAACATTTCCAAACAAGTCCAAAAGCAATATAGGAAGGTGTTAGGCAGGTGATTAGTGAATATTTTTGTGTCTCTATTTTATTTTTTATTTTTTTGTGGAACCAGGGATTGAACTCAGGCCCTTGTGCTTGCCAGAGAAGTATTTATTCTACTGAGCCATCTCCCCGGCCCAAATGGGTTGTGGCTTTTTTTTTGTGGAACCAGGGATTGAACTCAGGC
>NW_004524695.1:6331747-6339521 GCF_000260255.1 Octodon degus | reverse complement strand
TGAGTTGTGGGGATCGAACCACAGCAACCTGAGCCTGACGGCTTTGTTGAAGCAGCCACTTAAAGAACTGAGCTAAGGGGCAGGCCCCCTTTGGGTTGTGGCTTTTTTTTTTTTTTTGCTGATCCAGGAATTGAACTCAGGCCTTTGTGCTTGCCAAGCAAGCACTTATTCTACTGAGCCATGGGGGCCTGTCCCACTGAGCCATGGGGGCCTGCCCCAAAATTTGAGCTTACCACTTTTTTCTGATCCAGGGATTGAACTCAGGCCTTTGTGCTTGCCAGGCAAGAACTTACTCTACTGAGCCATGGGGGCCTGCCCCCCTGTGTCTCTATTTTTGAAAAAAGAGCCTAGAAGGATTTTCAGTCCATTTATTACACTTCATTAGCTGCAATGTGGTACATGATTGTTGCATGTTTTTAAAAGCTTAAAAGTAGTTCTGATGATCAACCACATTTGAGGAATATATAGTGGGCAGAAATATCCTATGGTCCTTTTTTTTCCTTGTGACCTCTTCTCTGAGCTAAGTAAGATCTTGTCCCATGCTACTGAAATCTGGGACATAAACGAGATTTCGTGAAAAGAACTTTGAGCTAAAAGTCAAGATGGCTGCATTTGATTTGATCTGTGATTGGCAATCTGTCTTTAGCCAAGACATCAATTCTTGCAATCAGTTTTTCTATCTGCAAAATGAATTTTGTAAGCAATGACTCTTACTTTATGTCTGTTGAAAATGTGATTTGAAATGTATTTAGGCTGCAGAGGATACATTCGTTAAAATTGTTATGATTATTTGCTGGTATATAAAACAAAATATCAGACTCTCCTCTCAATATTTCTCCCCAAACACGTTCCCTGGCAGACTTACCCACTGGTAAAAGATCTTTTTTATTGTCCTCATAGGAAATCACCCTAAGTCTCAGTCTGACAGAGACAAACAGTGTGACCACAGAAAGAGATGGGCATAAATACACATGGATTCTTTGTTTTAGGTAAACTCTCAAATTAACATAAGATTAGTCCCATAGAATTATCTCTTACTGTTTCATAGTATACTTTCAAATGCATTGTCTTTTGAATTTAAATAATATTTCATATTTAATGCATAGAAATTTAAAACCTTTTAAGCATGCTTTTGTTAATATTTTCTAAATGATAGAGCCAATTGCAATGAGATTATAGTTAATAACTAAGTATGAAAATATGGCTAGTCAGAATTAATCTGCATATATAAACTTAATTAATGTTTGTTTTATTCAAATTGAGCAATTTGCATAAAATTACAAAGGCATTCATTTATAGCGTGTTTTTACTTTGTTAAAGCTCTGATATTTTTATAAATATCACAATGGCTCCAAGCAGTTATTTTGAGATGATCAGGACGATATAATGATAGCTCCGATGTTGCGGTGAATTTATTTTCATAGATACCTATTATTATATAACCCAGAAAGCATACAGCGTATTCCCAGAAGTAAGGAAAACCCTTATTTGCTGTAGCAAATCTTGACAACCGAGAGAGAGAAGGTACAGCAGCAAACCCGGGAGCCTAGTGTTCCGTCTCCGTCTCGTCTCTAGTCTGAGGAGAGTCTCACATGTGGAAACCCTCTCAGGCCCACACCGGCTCCATATGCCTCACAAAATA
The DNA here is from genome assembly GCF_000260255.1 of Octodon degus. Taxonomy (NCBI): domain Eukaryota; kingdom Metazoa; phylum Chordata; class Mammalia; order Rodentia; family Octodontidae; genus Octodon; species Octodon degus. The sequence continues at coordinate 6,337,879 of NW_004524695.1, read as the reverse complement.
CCACCCTCCGAGGCTGTGAGGCAAGCTGTCTATTCTCGTCCCCACCCTTTTCCTCACAACCTCTGTGAAGTCATAGAACTTGGGGAAACAGTGATGCCTCCTGGCCTGGATTTATCACCATCTGGGAAGCAGAAGGCACTGCCTGGTGCTGCCACGACCACTTTATCTGCCACATTTTCCGGAACCCAGTAGCCAACGGATGATTCCAGTCAAGCAATTCACCTCGCCCATTGGAAACACAAGGAGAAATGGTGGGCAGTGAGCCCTGCCCAGAAGTCCTCCGGGGCTGCCCCTTCTGACTGCATGGCCTCCGTGAAGCCGGACGGACTCACAGCTTCTGAGTCTTCACACAGCTCTTTGATCTTCCCTGTCATCCTCCACGGGCAGCCTGGGCCTGAAATCATGTGGAAACCTCCCCAGGCTCCTCCAACCCACGCCACTGGGCCTGTCCTCTGACTTCAGGATCTCATCTGTGTGTAGTCATTTACAGCCTAATTATGTGCTCAGCTATTGTCGTGGGGATATCTCATGTTAGTTTGGGTTCCCCAATTAAATTACATGTTTTTCAAAGATAGATTTTAAAATATTTTAATTGACATATCATAATGGTATACATTTATCGGGTATGGTAAAATATTTAAATATACAGACACAACATATAAGATCAGATCATGGTCATTGGCATACCCATCACCAAAACATTTATTATTTTTTTGCATTAGGAACACTCAAAATCCTCTTTCTCAGCTATTTTGAAATATATGTACAATTAGTTCTTATCAGCCATATTTACCTCAGATGCTTAGAAGCCACCCTTTTTCCATGTCCTCTTCCATTCTCTCCCTTACTGTTAACTAGTATTTTGCTCTTTATTTCTATGAGATCGACTTCTCTAGCTTCCCTGTGTAAGTGAGAACCTCCACTGTTTGTCTCTCTATGCCTGACTTATTCACTTGACATAATGGCTTCCAGTTCCAAAGAGTAAGTTTGTGACTGATGTCTGTTTGCTAGACTCTTCTCGTTTTCCTTTTTCTCTGGTGCTAAAACTGTGTTAGCTATTCAATAATTCATAGACTCCTAGGGTTGGAAGTTTTTGAAGCCAGCAACTAGGCAAGTAAACACTGTTATATTAGGCAGGTAAGCAATGCCTTGTCCCTTTTCCTCTTCCTTCCTTCCTTCCTTTCTCTATCCTTTCCCCTTCTACATTTATATCGAATTGAAATGTCTTCACCTATTCACCCCATCAACATTCTTGGGCACCTACCTACTGGTTCTGGGGAAATAAAGGTCACTGTTATGATCTGTGTCTAGCTGTCCCTCCAAAGCCTTATTCAGTCATGGGGCAGGCTTCTAGAGGTTGTTATTAATTCATGATCCAATGCTGGGATTATGGGTGGGAGTGCTATGCCTGCCCTGGAGCAGAGAGCCTGAAAACAATATAAGAAAGAGAGAGAGGCTTGCTAGCTGCTTTGCTACTGCTCCTCCCTTTTTGCTCTTGCTATTTTGCTGTCTTCTGCTGCCTTAAACTGCTACCTCTGTCGCATGCCACTCTGCCTTGGAGCCAGCTGATTACAGACTGAAACCTCCAGACCGTGAGCTAAGTAAACCTTTCCTTCCTTAATTTTGGGTGTCAGGTATTTTGTCCCAGCAATGAGAAAAAAGTAACCAAGACAGTCACTGAGACCTAGCTCAGTCTCTAAGGAAAAACAAACCCATACACACAATACAGTTTGGAAAACTTACACTGGAGGAAGGTTTCAAACTGCCCAGAGCACGTGACTACCTCTGCAGGTCCCAGCCTTATAATCTGGTAAGTTCAAAGCTGATCATTACTAGGATTTAACTGGTCCTGATTTAGTCAGAGCTGCTGTAGGTTCTTATGAGGGATATAACTGTAGTTGACTTAAAATCATACAGGAAGTTTACAAATTAGGCCCTTGTTGTGTCCTATAGTTCACTGCTAACAACCTCTGGAATGTTGGGTCGTACTTTCCTAACTCAAAATTTTTCATAATGATTATGTCCTTGGTCCAGTAGCACATAAAGCCTATTATCTCCACCGTGTACTTAAAGGCTAGCACACTGTAATATTAATATCATAGACTATAATAAATGATTTTCTCAGAAAGTGGTGGGGTTCCAATGCTGCACAATGGAACCATGTATCTTCCTTGCCCCTACTTACACCCAGGTATTGTAAGAATTAAAGAGAATGTATATGAAGGATTTGCCTGTGTGCTTTAAACAATTATCAACACAATAAGTTTCATATTTATTGATAGCTTACTACTACCCTAGGTTACTAGTTAGATATAACTAGATAGGAGAGGTGACAGTTACTATTCTAAGCTAGTCTATTTTCACTTAATTTTTAAGTAGTATTACCTATATACTATTACCACTAACTTATGGCTCAGAAAGGGCATTCAATAAATGTATAGCTGGGCTGGCCAGATATCTCAGCAGATTAAAGCACTTGCTTAGGCAGACACAGGTACCAGGATTCAATCCCCAGTGTGTCATGCTGGCCCCACCCCCGGGGCACATTGAGACAGCAACTGAGACTGGGCATGGTGGTACATGCCTGTAATCCCAGCACTTGGGAGGCTGAAAACAGGAGTATCACTACAATCTGATCTGTGTAGTGAGCCCCTCCAGACCGTGTACTAAATACATTATTAAAAAAAATGTATAGCAAAATTGAGGTTCTGATGGGAGCAGTCTGAAGCCACAGTCAGCATGCTAGTTTTTACTGCTCTTTCTTGGAAGGCCAGAAGAGCAGAGCAGGGGCTGGTGAGATGGCTCAGTAGTCTAAAGCACCTACTTAGAACAAGCTAAGCTAAACAAAGCACAGGGACCGCGGTTCAATCCCCCAGCACCACATGCAGCCAGCCCCGCCCCCTGGTGTGCTGAGCTAGACACACACACACACACACACACACACACACACACACACACAGAACAGAGCAGTGCCAGCTGGCCCATTCTCTTTCTCTTCTACCCCGTTTCCCTGATGTCAAATGTCCAGTGTCCAGCTTGCATAGCTTGTAGAAACCAGAGTTCTCTTCTTCCTTGTCCTTATAGCTGTCTCCTGTTTTATCATCCATGGAACAAATACACGGCGGGTTGGAGCTTTCTTCCCTTCTTTCTTTTTGTCTCTAATTTCAATAAGGCAGAGAGAGAGAGAGAGAGAGAGAGAGAGAGAGACAGAGGCATTTGCTTATAAAAAGTAGCTGCAGTGATTCTCAAACAGCACCCTTATCTGAAGTCAAAATGACTCATCTTTGTAAAATGCCAGGCTCCAGGTGCTACTTAAAACTGATTTCCAGAAATGTCCAGAGACAAAGAAGCATGAGGGCCCGCTGGGCGCGAGTTGGGCCCTGGGGAAGGTTTCAGTGGGTGGGGTGGAACAGTGAGGCTGTCTGGTTTCCCTCTCACTCTCCTCCCTTTGACCGGGACTTTGATCTGCCTGATGTCACAGATGCCACCCTTGCCCAGCCCAGGGTGTGACAAGCACCCCTCCTCCACCCCCAGCACCAGCCCCCTGGAGATGAGGGCAGCTTCAGGCCTAGTTAGGGGCCAGGAAGAGATACAAACTAGTCCAGGAAATTGCACTTGTCTGCACTAGTTTTTTCCCCACAAAATTCAAATAACCTATTTAAATTAAAACAAGACACACAACACAAAAACAATATAGAACATCAGAATGACTGTTGACCTTGATAATACTTTTTCAATCTATTTTTATACCATCTAAATAATGGAATCTGTGATCATCTCAGCCGTCCACACATCATTTCTATATTAACTTTAGATTTGAGGAATAATCTTAGATTTAGATTGCGTTGAGTTCATGAATATAAAGGACTTCTGCAGCTTTCCTACTTTTGGTCCAGAACAAAAATAATATCAGTAAAAGCAAAAACAAGGCAAGCAAAGTTTAAGAACTGATATATTTTACCATTTCTAGTTGAATATTTTCACAACCCAGTTTTTCCTCTCTCCTCCCTTTTCCTACTCTCCCTTCCCTCCCACTGCTTCTCCTCTTCTCCCTGGACCTTTCTCTCTCGTCCCTACCTCAGGTGTGTTGGCAATGATTTACCAACCTGTAGAGAAACGACCTGCTTCAGGAGCATTTAGCATTACAGTGATTAACAGTGAAGAGTGAAGAGGAAATTTTATACGGCTGACAAAGAATTCCACCGGGGGCTAGATAATATTAGGACAGACACATCCTGATGTGATAATAGGAACTGTGCTCGGGTACCCTCCAACTCCCAAAGAGTGTCTCACACAAAAACAGTGAAGTTGGCAACAGCCTTTTGTGTAGGGAGACAGTAAAGAACAATGAATGGCTCACTTCAGAGTCATGCCTTCCCCAGCTGGCATTTGGGCGGTGTTTTAGGGAACAGGACACCTGAGGACTGAAGTTCTGGGGACTCCACGCTTTAGATGTACAAAGGATGGTGTCAAGTGGGGAGTATCTTGGAGAGTGACGAGTAAAGCTATTCCTCACTCATCTGGAAAGCAAGTTTGGTTTCAGTGTCTGATTGTAGACGGTCCAGGTTTGCCTGCTGTGATGTGGTTGTGGTTGGGTCCCCAGTTTTGTGTGGTGGTGGCTAGGTCACCAGGGTGGTGGTATTAGGGGACAGTAGGGAACTTTTAAGAGGTGGAGCCAATGGGAGGGTCAGAGGTTACACTAATGTGGGTCTGTAGAGAGCCTGAGCCTAGTTCCTCACAGCTGTCTTTGGTTCCTGGTTCAAGATGTGACCCTGTGCTCCTGCCATGCTGTGACACCACCTACCTCTTTCACTAGAGGCCAGGCCCAGGCCAAAGCATGGTGTGATCATAAGCTTTGGAGCTCTGAAATGGTGAAGTAAATTAAGCCTTTTGGTATGTGGTTGGCCTCCAGTATTTCATTGCAGTCATGAAAATCTGACTAATGCATTGCCTCCCCTCACCACAGCAAATTTACTGGGATCTCAGCAGTGTCCAAGTCAGAAGGGTGAAGCATCTACTGTCTGAAATGAACACATATCTTCTTAATCCTTAGTCTGTATCTATTGCAGGCCCTCCCTTGTGCTGGGCATGGTGGCACTTAAAACTGGGTGGTTCCGTAAGCCATCATTGTTCTGTGCAGTGCATCCTGAGCCTTGGTTTGCAAGATGAATGTGTCAAGCTTTGTCCAGCGAATGTGAAGCCTGAGGAGGATGAAGAATGAGAGTGGAGGCTAAAGCCCTACCCTCAGGGAAGCTATTTTCCTCCTTAAACCCTGTGTTTTTAATTGGAATTGAACCACCCACAGGCCTGTACTTCCCTTTGTAACTAATGACAAATAAGCTTTTTTTTTTTTAAAGACAATTAATGGGGGAAATAATACAAAATTAACAATCACAGGGACCAGTTTAAGGGAGCTGCTCTCCCTGATTCCCTTGATTTGTGAATTCTACAGCCACTTTCCCATCGCCCAAAAGGTAATTAAGAGGTGATAATGATATGTATCTTCCCTTATCAAAGTCGTTAACGCGTTACTGTCGTGAGGTAGCTAGCTGCCACTTACTCGGTCCTGGTGGTGCTCGGGCCACAGAGTCTTTATTAGTCTACTAGGGATTTCTGCTGGGATGAAGAAATTGCAGTTCGGGGATGAATTAGCAGGTTACATTCTTCATGAACCTTTAGGGTTTTATTTCCCCAAACCTTGCAAATTTCTGAGAATCCCCAGGGCCATTCTGACTCTGCATTTGACCTATAATTTTCTTCCTTTTCATGCTTTTCTGTGTATCAGGAATGAAAAGACCTGTTTCTGTCCATTAAATTGTACTTCTGTTGTACTTTGAAGGTTTAATTCAAGCTCCATCTACCCCGATACCTTATTTAAATTTAGTCTCAGAAATAAAGACAAATCAGATTCTTGCCATGCCAATTGCTGTCCCTGTAATGGTTAGCAAGTGCTACCATGTACCAATCTTCACTTATATTGTGGTGAAGACTTTTTTTTAAGAGAGTACAAAATGATATTAAAACAGAAAAATAGGGGGCCTGGCCCTAGCTCAGTCCTTTAAGTGGCTGCTTCCACAAAGCTGTCAGCCTCAGGTTGCTGGAGTTCAAACCTCACAACTCTCCCGCTGGCCA
>NW_004524695.1:6331103-6331622 GCF_000260255.1 Octodon degus | reverse complement strand
AAATTTCATTAAAGAAAATAATAAAAAAAAGAAAATAACATGAATTTCACAGGAGTTGTTGTATTGCATAATGTTGTCTTCAAACTAGCTGTTCATACCACAGATACATGCATGCAAATTAGAGGAAGAATGAAAAATAATTATAAGACATTAAGAAGAGGAAAAGGAAAAAAGAATTGTAAAAAGAAGACAAAACAAGTGAAGCATCAACTGCCCCTTTCCATAGACCAGCAGGACTCCACAGTACAATTGCAGTAAGGGTTTTCTGATTAACCTCTTAAAGATCTAGGAAAACCCCTGGAGTATCTGTTTGTATAAGTTCTTCATACTTCAAATATTCCCACAATTTGGGGAGGAAAATGTGTTTGCAATGGTTCTGAAATCCCTTAAGCTTTGTTATATCACAAAATAGTGGGGGCCAAGGAGATAGCTCAGCCACATAAGTGCCTGCCTGGCAAGCACAAGGTCCTGAGTTCAATCCTAGTGCCACAAAAAAAAAAAAAAAAAAAAAAAAAAAAA
>NW_004524695.1:6325828-6330473 GCF_000260255.1 Octodon degus | reverse complement strand
TATATATATCTTACTGGCTCATTATTTAGTGACTATTAAAGTTGGTAACAATTTAAATCTTTTATCCCACAACACTGTTTTTCCCTGTCTCTCTTTTTGGGTAAGTCAATATTCAGGTTTATATTATTATAACCACGTAAATAATGTTCTCTACTGAGCTAACACTATGCTATAATTACTTTTCCTTTCTTGTACAACTTTTTGTTTTTCTTGGAGTTAATAATTGCCTTGTTTTTCACCGGTTCAGCGTCTTATATAACTATCCCTAAGTCCTACCACAACTTTCAACATTCTCCCCCAAAACTTTCCATGTAGTAAAATATAACAGATGCTGTAGCTTTACCTCGAGACCTCTCTCCTTAGGCCTAGTCTTTCTTTTGACCTGTTTTTTCTGGGGGCCCTTGACCTGGCTGTCTAGGTCTTCACTCTGCCATTTATCCTGATGCCCAACTTCACTCCTCCTGTGGGAGTCTCCCCTTCCTTGTTCCCATGTTTTCTCATTGTTTTTTCCCTAGGTTTGGTGGCACTCCCTTCCTGAGAAGGTGCATGTGAGGTAAGCTCACCGGTAGCCTTCCTTCCTGAAAACACCTTCATTCTACCCTCACATTTGTTGGGCACTTTGGCTAAGAGTTGAATTCTGAATGAAAAATAATTCCCGTTCTGTATGTAGAGGCGCTGACCCATTGTCTTCTAGCTGTCAGTATTTCCATTTACAGTTCTAGTGTCACATTGCTCCTCTGTCATTGTTTTGTGAGCAATGTGCTTCCTCTAGAGTCCTGAAATTTCAAAACGATGTCCTTGGTTGTGTCTTTCCTTACCACACTGGGCATTCACTGGTCACTTTAAAGGGAGGATGATGAAATTTTCTGCAACTGTTTCTTTGATAGCTCATTTCTCTCCCCTTCCCTGTGTTTTTTTCTGTGAAACTACTATTGGTCATTTACTGAACTTCTGGGTGAGTATTTGTACACGGTAACACTTGTTAACCAATGGAGGGAAAACAAGAGCCACCGACCTCTAGGTGTCTTTTCCTAAAGCCCTTTCACTTCTCTACAGAAGGATCTTTCTAACATCTTTCTGGGGGTTATAAACCTAGTTGTAGCCTTCAGGATGGTGGGAAGAAGAGGGCTAGAAGAGTCTGATGATCAGATTTTTGCTATTTCTGTCTCTGTGACTCAGATCCCTGGTACTGAATCTGGCCTGTTCAATTGTTGGAGAAGATAAACTACCTGTCTCTGGGGATGGATAGTGATGTGATGGTGATCTAAGAGCTAACTCTTGTATTGGCCTTCAGCCCACCCTTGACCCAATGCCTGTTCCTCCCATGAGCCCTGTGCCTCCAGTTCCTGACCTTTCTAGAGTTCTGGAGAAGGACTGGCCAATTTATCATTGTGCTGCCTCTGTGAGCTCATAGCTGCCTTTTCTGTTGTATATGAACTATTCACACTTCTTCTACAGCTTTCTATACAGCAGGTATTGATTGGCATTCTTGCCACTGAAGATCTTCCTCTTTGCCACTCTATTCACTCGTTTTTAAAATCTTGATTAATTGATTGATCGATACTGGGTCTCACTATGCAGTTCTGACTTGTAATGATCCTCCTGTCTCAGCCTGCCCAGCACTGGGATTTCAGGCATGCAGCACCATGCCTGGTTTCAGGGTGGGCTTGGCATCTGGTACTGGGAATCAAACTTGGGTCCTTGTACTTGCCAAGAAGGCACTTAGACCACCGAGCTATCTCCTCAACCCATTCTATCCACTCCTGTGGTACTTTTGTATTCTTGGACTAACTTGTAAGTGGGTTTCTAGGTTGGAACAGATATAAATGTGTGTGTGTGTGTGTGTGTGTGTGTGTGTGTGTGTGCGCGCGCGCTTAATACCCCACATTGAAGTGGCTATGAATTTTATAATTTCATTGATGATTACTTCTGCACCATGGATTATTTTTTAAGGAATGTTGAATTTTCACATAGTGACAAATAAAACTGGAGTAGGAATACATGTTTCCTATCTTTATAGAAGTTATTTCAGGGTGAATGCTTATAAAGGCTGGGTTTCCCCTTACAAATTGAACCCTTAAGGGCTGGGGATGTCTCCAAGGGATAAAGCACTTACAAAGCATGTGTGCGGTCTTGGGTTCAATGCCCAGCACCAAAGCAATAAAAAGACAAGACAAAACAAAAAACTGTTAGCATATGACAATTGGTTATTCTAACCAGGGCTGGATCCAGTGTTTGTTCCTTAGGTTTGTTTTTACCATTCTTCTAGAGCTTAGTGCAAACCCTTACACACAAAGTTACAAACAATACAAAGAACAGGATTTTGCAATAGGATTGCAGTTTTCTTTTTCCTTCAGTAAGCATTTTAAAGGCCATGAATGTGCGCGATGAACTTTTGTGTGAACTGGAGACTTTATGAGGGAACAGAAGAGTTCCTACTCTGGAGAACTTCACAATCTGTCTAGCAAGAAAACCCTATTAAAAAAAAAAGCATATGGATTATGCAGTGTCGTGACTCTTAGTACAGAAATATCCACTCGTAGTGGAAGTACTGGTCCCCTGAATGGTGATAAAAATTCTTAGACCTTATCCTTGATGCCCTTCATGTAGACCATGATGGAATCCAAGGTGCCAGCCCCTGGAGAGACTGGAAATGGGTTGACATAACTACCACATCTTGGAGTCCCTTATTTTACAGAGGACCTCACCAAGGAGAGCGGAAATATTAGTGACACATCTTTTTCCTAGGAGCTGCCTCATTCTCTGCCCTTCAAGTTGGGGCAACCCGTGTGTGATGCCACCGTGCTCCTCAGGCTGAGGAGAGCCGTGAGTGAGCTTCAGGTGCCAGCCATACTGCAGAGTCGTACTGTTGCTATTGTTTATAAACTCATTTATGTGATCTTTGAAGGTAGGTCGATAGTCTTATGCATTTTGCAGAGGCCTATGAGGCAAGAGAAGAGTATGATGTTTTAAGCCAGGGAAGCTGGGATTAAATTCCATGTATTGGGTATGGGATTTTGTGCAGTAGCTTGATTTAGCTACACCTCAATTTTCTATTTTGTTAGACTAAGAGAGCAATATCTAATTCACAAGTTTTTCTTATTACAGTGAAAGTAAAGCACCTTGGTGGTACCAGGAATTGAACTCAGGCCCTTGAGCTTGCCAGGCAAGCACTTGATTTACCGAGCTATCTCCCTGGCCCCTCCAGGGCAGTTCTTGATGGGTGTAAAACAAACGATAGATGTTCTTTCTTCACCATGAGGTTTGCAAAATCAGGGAGTACGTGCCCTCCTGTGTAGCCACACACTCATGGAAACGCTGGGCTTGAAGTTGGCACTTAATGAATACTTATTGTCTGAATGAATAAATAAGCAAATGTTGGACGCTCATGGGTCCCGGTACTTTCCTGCTGTGTGCGTCACCGTCCCTTTCGGCCTGTAGACTGCACTGCCTTAATGATTTGGTGATCCTAATAAACCACCATTCTTTTCTGAGCTCCTGAATTGCTAGGTCCATCTCGCTGCAAATAAAGCTAAGGAATGCTGGCACTTCTTTAGATGCCCAAGTAGCACTTCCGATCCAGCCCTGCTTGTGTACACTGTGGTAGGAATACAAAAGCTCTCTCAGGAAAAAGAAGTATCCAAAGCACTAAGTCATTTCCATTCTTAGCGTACAGACTGTTTGGTAGTCATTCCCCTTGGCAGCCGCACGGGTGATAAGAGAAGCTTTGACTATGAGGTCCTGCGGTGACGACAGAACAAGAAGGGAGACAGAGGCACGGAAAGCGCATGCGCTCTCTCCTGTGTTGGGAGCTTTCATCCACAGGGCTGCAGCGCAGTATTTTCCCCTTGAATTTTCCAGTCGCTGCTACATTGGTGACTACAGGAGCTGTGTTTCATTAAAACTCACTTCACCATCACTTAGCTTAAGCAATTATGTTACATCAGAACATCTTTTTTATAATTACAATTTTCAATATATTCTTACAGCAGCGGTGCACGTGTGTCTGCCTGTGCTTCTTATGGGGCCAGAGTTCCCTTGCAGCCAGCTCATTGGACCTAGAGATCACCCTGACTGATGTGAAAGGTGGATTGGACAGCTTTCCATTGGGGGACCCAACACTTGGCACACACAGCCTGTGGGAGGAAGGTTTATTTTAGCTTACGGTGTCAAAGGTTTAGTCCATGGTCAGAGGGCTGCATGGGAGACACATCATGGCAGAATGGCATGGAGAAGGAAACCTGTTAATGTCTAGCATCCAGGAGGCAGGGCACAGAGAAGCTGGAGAAGAAGGGGGCTGGAACATAGTCTCTGCAAGCACGCCTCCAGGACCCACCAAGGCACACCCAGAATGTGCTTTACTAGTATCCCAGGTATCCTAAGCGCTTTGTTATTATCATAAGTGCAAGACCATCAAGTTGACAATCGACATTAACCACTGAAAATGCTGCATTTAAAACTGAATTTTAACACCAGGCTTCTCGTTGTTTTTGCACCCTGGGTTATCTTGAAGATCTTTTGAGGGCTGAAGCCATGCCTTACCAGTCTTTATTTTTCTTGCCCTGTGCCTGGAGCACCTTCCCAACAGGGATTATCAGCCATTGCCCTCTGCTGTGTCCTGCGCTCTCTGCAGCTCTTCACCATT
>NW_004524695.1:6324910-6325635 GCF_000260255.1 Octodon degus | reverse complement strand
TAAGTAGGTGCTTTAGACCACTGAGCCATCTCTCCAGCCCCTGATTAAACAGTCTTGTAGGACCTACTTTGAGTTGATGCTTTTTGGTTCTCTACCTCCCCTGCTTGATTACAGAGTGGAAAGCCAAGCTTGCCAGGCCCAAGGCAGGGCTGAGTGCTGAGGTCATCCACCTCTGCAGAGCCTTCCCAGTGAATGCCTGCCAGCGCCTGCGATCCTTCACTGGGATGCTGCCGACTCACCAGTGTTCTGTGTGCCTAGGCATCCCAACCATACAAAGACTCCCAGGCCAGAGAATCACCATCTATCCCTTCAACACGAAGGTGTCTCCCTGGAGCCTCTGATCTGCTTTCAGTGTAGACTGGATTTAAAATATGAAATGCGCTGCCTTTTCTCCATCAGAAAAGGGGGCTGTGAGATTTACAGTGCAATTCATACCATGGTAAGATTATTTTAAAACAGTGGTTTACAGTGTTGACAGAAGCTCTTAGTTGGCCAGGATTTCTGCTGATGGCCCTTGGGATGCTGAGTTAAGAATAGCTGGCTGCACGTCTGTGTTTGGAGTTTAAAATGCTTTGGTTTCTTGAGCCACATTATCATAGACTTTGCTGCAATTTCAAACAACACACATAATAAATAACTTCTCCCAAGAGTTTCTGCAAGCATTACCTGCACCCTTCTCTTCTTGTGTTGCCCTTTGTAATCTGTTGCTTACGTTTGAAAGCCTT
>NW_004524695.1:6289579-6324810 GCF_000260255.1 Octodon degus | reverse complement strand
TCTCAGAACCGGGGAATGAACTCAGGCCCTTGCGCTTGCCAGGGATGCGCTTATTCCACTGAACCATCTCCCCGGCCCAAGGAGGCTGGTTTTCATCTTGCTCACTACAAAGGAACCATTTTTCATGAAGAATTGGTGACTGTAATTCTTCTTCCAAAAACCTGGGCACTCAGAGTCTGTATGCAAATGCATACACTTGCCTGGGCGACCTTGGCTCACTGTACTTATGGTGGTGCATTTTGGCTGAATTGTCGGCCTATCTACAAACATTGATATGCCTCAACTCATTTTATTTTGTTGGCATTTATACCTGCAACATTGCTAGTTAGATCCCATGATATCTTAGCCAGAGAAATTAGAAACAGTAAGACTTTCCCTGTGACCTTGGAGCTGAAGCACATTAATGAGAGAGAGGGTCATAGCTGTCTGACAATATTTTGAAAGCAGGCCTCCCTGACAGCAACAGCGCCAGATGGCTCGGGAGAACAGCCGATAGCCTCCCAGACCCTTTGAGCTCAGTTAGCAAGGAGTGCAGCCCTCTGTGGCTTTGAGGCTCATGTTGTCTGTAGCCAGACAGAATGAAAGGATTAAGGAGACATTTGGAAACATGAAGCAAGGCACTTTTTAATCAGGTGGATTGATTTTTCCACCTGAAATTTCAAATTATTTAGAGAGCAGAAGTAAGTGGCTTGTCACAACTTGGCAAAAGGAATAAAGGCTGGGGAAAAGAAGGGCTGTGTGTTTTCCTCTCTCAGTGCCTGCTGGAAAGGAGCAAATGCAAGAATGAGCCCGGATTCAGCTGTTGTAGATGAGATACCGTCTAGCTTCTGCCTCAGAACGGAGATCACCACCACTGCTCCCACGCCCCTCCCTCGTCTGCCTGTGCCTGGAGGTCTGGACATACTCTCCTCACTACTCGGCAGTGTTTCTCTTTTATCCTATAGATACCGGTCAGGTTCCAATCAGGTTCAAGCCAGAGTATTTTGGGCAAGGCTGCGTCCGCTGTGCAGGGATGCTTCCATTATCCAGGCACGCATTCCAGAGATGCATGTTACCAGACCCTTTGAAACCAGAATCAAAAAGCTACGGGGTAGAATGGAGGGCTCTTTGATGCTAGACCAGGCACTTCTGGTGCTAAAAGAAAAAGAGTCTTCCAATGTTAATGTAGGTTTCAGTAGATTTTCATGAGGAAATAGATGTATCTAGGAGTATTGGCTCTAAGGGGAAGAAGAGTTGGTCAGCAGTCAGAGCAGAGGAAACTTCAGGGAGAGGATGATTGTTTGGGGGAGAAGAGGGCTGGGGTTCAGGGAGAGCTGAAGCCATTTCTTCTTCTCTAAACCCCAGTTTGCAGTGACTCAGCCATGGTGGTGAATCTCCCCTAAATGAGGGAGTCCCCAGGTCCCTCATGAGCATACACCTAAATACCACCTATCCTCTTTTCCATGTCAGTTTTTAAGACCAGAGCAGCCTTACTGACACACAAAGCAATAGAGCCGAGTAAAATTTCAGGACCCAGGCTGCCCCTACCCAAGATCTCTATGTGACTTTTAAAATCTGGAGAAGGACCTTTGCTAGAGCAGTGGATGGAATGGTGAACACTTTTATTCCACAAAACCCCTGTGAGGTAGTCACTGAGTACAGGACAGTTGCCATTAAATTGTGTCAACAATAAATGATAAAGCAGCTAACAATGGGCCCTTCTCTAACAGCTCTTGATCGCCTGCTACAATCATGCAGAAAGGACAGATGGGAGGTAGAAGAAGGTGGTTAACAGAGGCTAGAGTGTGTCCTGTGGTGGAAGAGAGGGCCACTCATTGGAGGGAAAAGACATACAGAAGATGCCAGAGCAGAAGATGGCCTTACATGACATCTGTCTGCCATTCATGTGGCTTGGACATTTAGAAGCCAAGAGCCAACATATTTTTGCCACTCTTCAGAATAGATCAGTGAAACAAATTATTTAGAGGAGATTTTCTCCAGAAAAATCTACTGAGAGGCCTCTTCAGATGAGCTGGGGAAAGAGGCCCAGCCTCTGGCTGCCAAGGTGGTGGTAAGTAGATCAAATGTAAGGACTAAAAACCAGCTCCCCAAATGGTACTCAGGTTGAACAGTGGGATGAATTTCTGAAGTTAAATAATATTCAAGGGCCATGTTCTATGTTTGTGTTGCATATGCTTTCATTTATGTCCCTGAGCAAAGTAAAACTAGACATGGTTACCTTGTAGATGTAGCCTCTCTACACACTGGGGCATCTGCCTACAAGCCTTAAGTAGGGTTTCTCAACTGCAGCACTATTGACATGTGTAGTTGGATCATTCTTCATGGGAACAGCTGTCCTGTGCACTATAGGTTGTTTAGCAGCATCCTGGGCCTCTACACACTGAACATCTGTAGAATCTCCCTTGCCAACCCCATTGTGTCAACACCTTCCCCCTCAAAAACAAACTACCTAGATATGGCCAGCAACCTGTGGGAGGATAGGACAAAATTATCCATAGTTGAAAATCACTGTCCTAAAGAAAACTATAATTTGTATTAAATTAGTGAGCCAATTACAAATCAGGTTGAATCTGTGCTTATTTATTAAGCTTTCATGTAAACAAATAGTAAGACCACATTAGACATGTGCTTGTGGGTTTGAGCCATACAGGAATCATTCTGTCATAATTGTTACCTACACTGTACCCATGTTGCAAGGCAGTTCTTAAGAATATCTCCAGCATGCAAAGTTTTATGTTGCCACTTTTATTTCAGCTCTTTCTCTTTTTGTAGTACACTGAGATAAGTAGAATACTCCTTTGAAGACTTTTCCAGAAGGCAATGTCTAGGGTGAATAAATGATTCGCTAGGGCTGGAGTTAGCAGCAGTGGGGCCCAGGTCATCTGGGAGAGATCTTTCAGGGAGACCTTTCCACACTCCTTAAGTCATTCCACCCCATCCACACCCACCTTGCATTTTGCATGGTTGGCTGTGGGAGAGCACATCAAGTTGTCAGAACCATTAACCACCACAGTAATGGCCAGAGTGTGTGTTAGTTTTGCTGAGAAAGAGCTGGTTCTGAAGAGAAAGACCTTGTCTTGAAGGCTAGTGAAGCATTTCTCCTCAGGCAAGGAATAAAAGCAATCAGTGCTTCCTACAGAGATTTCTGCTCAAGTCATTTTGGTTCAGATTAAGTGTGTCCCTAAATTGAACAAAGTGTTACCATCTTAAACTATGAAATGCAGAGCTGAGTTTTAATGAAATTACCAGTAAATGTGGGCGTTCTGGGTCAACAGTGGGGAGCCTGGGATGGTGACAGCCAAGGGAAAACTAATAAGACCAGCAAACCAGCAGCAAACATTTGGGTAGCCATAAAAATGCTTTGCTTGAAACTTTATAAAAACAGGCAGCAAAGTTTCTTCTCCGCCTTAGCATGGTTTTGCAAGTGTGTGCTTTTACACAGGTACCTGTTGGTGGGGACTCTGTCCTAAGAGTCTCCTTACACGTAGGGCATTTGGGGCGATTGACCCCAGATGTACCTAAGCATCAACCCTTTTATGACAGCTAAGCTCTCCAGTAACAGATGTGGCTCTGTTCATTATCATTCTACTGGCTGAAAAGAATAAAAAAAGAAACAGTCTTGTTAGTTAAAAATTCTTATGCTATGTATTTTGAAAAGTTTCTTCAGATGTCTTACTAAAAATACAAATGCTTATTGAAAATAATAAAATGGAATGAAACAAGATAGAATGAACTCACAGCAGTCAAAGCTTCCAGCTTTCACAAGCTGGGACACTGTGCTTGTTAAGCCCTCAATTCTGGAATCTGTGGAGCAGAAAAACCTGTGTAATAAGCATGCTATGATCAATGGCTGTCCCACTTTTCTCTTCTAAATCAGCGCCTATCTATCTTTGGACAAGCGCCATCTATCCTGGCTGTACACATGCCCAGACTTTAAAAAAAAAATTTTTTTTTGAGAAATCTGCTAAAAACTGAATCTGGCATATAAACACTGAGTTTCCAAGCTCTGTTATGACTTCTCCCTCCCCACGTAAATGATCTGCTTAGCATAAGACTTGGGGCTGTCTGGCTTTTAGCTGGCTTCCAAGCATAAGATGATGCGCTCCTGGCGATCTGACTCAGTTCCGTGGCTTCATCACCACCCGTTCACTGATGTCTTTCAAATCTGCCTTTCCAGGCCAGACCTCTACCTGAACTTTGCTTCTGCCCCAGTACTACCACATGGTGCCAAGTCTTCTAAGAGTCTTCTAATGCTTAGGGTTGCCCCCTCCCTTCTGGCCACCCTAAGTATTAGAAGACTCTTGGGACAGAGTCCCCTCCAGCAAGTGCCTGTGAAAAAAAGCACACACTTGCAACACCATGCTAGTGGGCATCCCAAGTCATCTCAGAGCCTTCACTTTCAGAGCCTCCGCTGCTCACCCAAAACAGAAGTCTGTCTGTTCTTCCTAAGGTCTCCCCGTCTCAGTTAACTTTTCTCTCCTTGCTGGGACAAAATAATCAACACCCCAAATTAAGGAAGGAAAGGTTTATTTAGCTCACCATTTGTGGTGGTTTCAGTCCTTACTTGGCTGGCTGCAAGGCAGAGTGGTACATGGCAGAGGACAGCAGTTCATGGTGGAAAAACAGCAGAACAAGGAGGCAGGAGCAGCAGCAGTGGCAGCAGCAGCAACATCAGCAAAGAGAGAATGAGCCTCTCTCAATTCCTTATACCACATACAGGCCATCCGCCCTAGGCTGGGTATAGCACTCACACCCTTAATTTCAGCATTAGTTCACGAATTAATCACAAACTCTAGAAGCCCACTCCATGACTACATGAGGCTTTGGGGGGACACCTAGACACAAACCATAATGCTCCGCAAATGGCTGCTCTACCTTTCTGTTGGATCAGGCATTGAGATCTCCTCACCTCCTTACCTTGAGGCCACCCATCAGCAAGATTGTTTTTCTGCCTTCACAAAGCATCCGTGCAGAATCTAGCCACTTCTTCCTGCTCCCATCTCTACCAGGCCTGAGCCCCATTCCTCTCTCCTGTAGTTAAACGCAACAGCGTCCTACCTCATTGTCCCAAGGCTTTATTGGTGCCCACAAATTCATTTTCTTAGCTCAGGAGCAAAAAATGTCCTTTGAAAATTGCTGCTCTGCTTGAAGCTGCCAAGTCTTCCCTTCTCAGAGTCAAGTTAATGTGCAGGGGACAAGGCCACAGTGACACCTCAGCACGTGTCCTGTCTAGACAAAGGTCTAGCTCTAGGTTCTCCAGGCCAGCCGCCCTCCCTGTTGTTCTTTGTACCTGCCCTTATCCCTTCACTACCAGGGGTGACTACTGTTTCTCCAGATGCAACCAGGCTCCCTCTCTCACCACCTGGACTGCTGCTCAGGTGTCATTGTACCAGTGCAGAAGTCCTTGACCTCACTGTCAAATCGCATTTGCCCCCTCCTTCCCTGTATAAATCGCTGCCTGGCTTCCCTCTGCTCTTCTTTTCATGGAATTTATCACTTAGTCTGCTCTAGTCACTTGTTCATCTTCTCTATCAACAAGAGGAGCTAAGAGGTGTCTGGTCCCCTGCTGTGTCCCTAAAGACCGTAAGGATGATTGCTGTGTCCTAGGCACTTAGTACATGGTTTGGGAATGTGTGGTGCCCTTGAATTCCATTTCTATGCTGCTTTTCATAAGAAACCTCCCATGATCCTCTAAGCCTTCCTTCCACAGTGGTCTGCACTTCCCTTGTAACAATACTTCTCACATTATCCCACCATTTCATGGTTAATTTATAAAAACTCTGTAAGGCTGGAGTCATTTATCTCTTTCATTGATGAATATTCAATAGTTGCAAAGTGGCTGGTATGTTGTTGGCACTCATGTATTTGTTAGGTTGAATATATTTTATATTCAATTCAATATGTATTTATGTGTTATATATAATGCATATCTAATGAAATAGGATTATACACAGCTATATTTTCAAACATTCATGAGCATTCGAATGGTCAAGCTGCATTCCAGTGGACTCTCAGTGCCGCGTCCAGGGTTTTTCTTATTGTGTGAAGGGCTGTTTTATTTTTTACTGTTTGAATTGAGTTAAAAATTCACTTATAAAGGATTAACCATTACTCGGTGGTATTCGGTGCATTCCCAGTAGGCAGCTTCTCCCATTCCTTCCTCCACACATTCCCTGGAAACCACCAATCTGCTTTCTCTTTCCATGGATTTCAGTATTCTGGATATTTCAATAAATGGAATCATGTAA
Organism: Octodon degus; assembly: GCF_000260255.1. NCBI lineage: Eukaryota > Metazoa > Chordata > Mammalia > Rodentia > Octodontidae > Octodon > Octodon degus. The sequence goes on along the minus strand of NW_004524695.1, from coordinate 6,318,562 downwards.
TATGTGAACTTTGGTCCAAAAGATCTTAATACGCATGACTTAAAAAGTCTTTACGGTAGCAAGACATACTGGTTGGTATACTGTGTCAACCTGCGAAGTTTAGAAGCTTAAGTGATCCAGCAGAGGGCCAGGGTCCTTATTTTATAAACATCCTCAGCCTGTGCAAGAGAAGGGCAGGGAGATGGTCCGAGTGCTATATCCACCCTGCGAGGGGCAGCCTTACCATATAAAGGAGGAGAAGAGACTCACCTCCTCGCTCTTTGCTCTTGCTGTTTTGCTGCCTTCCGCCACCATGAACTGCTGTGCCATGTGCCACCCTGCCTTGGAGCCAGCTGATTATGGACTGAAACCTCCACCAACTGTGAGCTAAATAAACCTTTCCTTCCTTAATTTGGGGTGTAGGATATTTTGTCTCAACATGGAGGGAGAAAAGTAACTAAGACACAAGACTTTGTTTTTAATCCTGTTAACATGTTTGGCAATAGACTTCTATCATTGCTCTCTCTCCCACTTATGTATCACTTGGAAAGGCCAAACAAATTAACCCAAATAACTTTCTTGCCAGATACTACTGGTACTTTCCTGGGTGCTGGCCAGTCCCTCAGGCCCTCATTTGGTCTTCTGGCCCTAAGTGTCCTTCACTCCATCTCCACCATCCTCTTTGCCAGCTCCCTCCTATCTCTTGGTTGATGCCTGCTGGGATGAAAGTAGCAGAGACTGAAGCCACGAGGCTGATGAAAGTCCCTAAAATCATAAAAGGAAGAAATCTGTGCAGGAACTTGTTCCCCAACTCTCAATCTTTTTGAAGCTTAAAAAAGCTAGTTTCGGGTAGGGGGGGAATAAAAAAAGAGTTCTATTTATATAGTAGATTGGATACATACAGAGATTGGCCTGGTGAAAAGATAAATAGCTCTAGGGTTTTGACAAATATATACAGACAATAAATCAATAACAGGCCGGGGAGAGGAATTAACATCCAGGGCAGTTTCTGTCTTCCTCTCAAACCATTCTCCAGGGGCGGGGGCACAGGCTCTCAGGGTCAGGTTGGCCTGTGGTGATGTTAACCACGGCCTCCACCATTGATCTGCCGAGATGTCTCAGCCTCAGAAACCTTCCTAGATTTGCAATCAGCTTCAGATTTTCAGAACCTTTACTTAATGCACTATAAATGAGTTTGGCCGGGAGCTGGGCACGCATGCCTTCCTGTCGTTTGCCCATGTCGGAACCTGGAGGTGAGGTCGGGACAGAGGAAAGAGAAAGCCACCACAAGCTGTGATTTTCACCCTTGTCAACAACAGGTTCAACTTTTCATTTTGTAGAAAGCAAAGGTAGAGTTTTCATTTAAAAAAAAACCCAATTAGTTATCCAGAAACTTGAGAATTACCTGAATGAATTAAAAACCTGGTATTTGATTAAGAATCTGTGAAAGAAACATTTCCACTTTGTACTTTCACTTTGGCTTGTTTGTAATTTTGAATAACTTGTGATTTAGAGGAACAATTTATAACAGGGCACACAATATTAGCTTGAGCCTATTGAATTTGATTAAGACTACTGTAATATCCAGGTGCTATTGTCTAAAACTTACTTGACTCCAGACCTTACATTGTTTCCTGGACTAATGGTAGTATGCATGCCTTAAACTAGGATACAATAAAGTTCCTCTAAAACAAATAAATGAACAATAACCAAATATTTTTTTCTTTTCACCAGTAAAAGCAGATTGCCACATGGATGTGCAGAAAACAGCTGACACTGAGCCTGTGAGGTAGCTCAGTGGTCTAATGCACTTGCTTAGGCAATCTTAGGCAAGCATGCAGGGACCATGGTTCAATCCCCACCACCACATGCTGCACCAGCTATGCCACCAGGGTAGGCTGAGCTGGCCAATAAATAAATAAATAAATAAATAAATAAATAAATAAATTTCTTAAAAATAGTTAACACCAATATGGTGAGATTGATAGTCACTAAGTAGGAGAATTAGAGGCACTCAGGAAGTTTGACTTCTGAAATTGAGGGTGTGCTGGGGGGTTTTGTCTGTAATTTGATGAAATTTAGTGTAAAGGTGAAAATAACTTCAAGATTTCAGCCACTATGGAGAGACATCTGGGAACAAAAGACATGTGGCCAGTTAAAATAATAACTTTCAATGAGAACTACGACTTTTCTAGTAATGGCTCAAACCCAGTTAGGTCTTTCCAAGTGGAGCAGCAACTTGGTCTTTTGGATGATGCGGTTTGGCAAAGCACAGAATAAGTAAACTTTCTTAGATGGAGAAAATATAATCAAAAGAAAACAATAACACACATTTGGACAGTATTTCTGAATAGGGAAGGTACTTTTACAGTCAGAAGAACACATTGAAGCTGAGGGGTGGAACAACCCCTTGAGAAGGTGGATTTGTGTGCTTTCCAGTAGGAAGGGACTCATCACTTAGCACGTATCTGCTAAAGGTCTACTACCAGATTGCCACGTCTGCAGGAACTTCTCCCAGTTAGGGTCTTTATGGGGCTCATCAGCTGGACCTCACTTCCGCCACCATCAATACAACCCCCGTTTAATGAATTCCACTGCTAGGTACCTGAGATACTTTGCTGGGATATTGGTGTGTCCTTTGCAAAGAAGATATTTTACTCATTTTCTAAGTAGGAAAACCCATGTTCAAAGAGATTAAGAAACTTGCCCAGAATGTGCTTCCAGTGGTAGAGCCAAGACAAAACTTCAAGCAGATCATAGGCTGTCTCTGTCTTCCAGGCAGTGTCTGTGTAGGACTGCAAATGTTGACATGAAACAGGGTGTTCAACTCTGGGGCAAGTGCAAGGCTTTCTACTTCATTTGTTTGACTGGCTGTTCCTGACTGGAGCAAGACCAAAACAACGCAGTGTTCAGCACTATCCATTGTGTGACACTGTTCACTGAACAGAAATTCAAATCTAGTGGTCAGAAGCCAGAAAGTCCTCACTGTCCAAGCAGTTGACAGAGCTATCTTCGCTAAAATGAAAGCCAAACTTTCTGTAGTTGTAGTATCTACTAATCTGCTCATAATTTACTGACTTTAAAAATCTATATTAAATCTTTTTTTTGGGGGGGGGGCGGCTCAGCTCACCCAGAGTGTGGGGCTGGCACAGCATGTGGTGCCAGGGATTGAACCACGGTCCCCTGTGCCTGCCTAAACTTGCCTCAGCGGGTGCTTTAGACTGCTGAGCTATCTCGCCAGCCCAACATTAAATCTTGTTTGTTTTAGTTCTCAGTGGTTTGAGAAAAGTTTTAGTCAAAAACAGGAAAATTTTCTTTCTCTGTGAAACAATTCAGAGCTGTTTCCCCAGCTATTGCCACCCAGCCCTATTTTCAGCGTGTGTGACAGCTTTTCTAAGTCATGTTGAATCTTTACAGCTGTAACATGCTGCTCTGTGTGCAGACATACTCATGGCAAGGGGCAAGTTTTTTGTTCTTTGAAAGGCACTTCCTAACAAACAGGAGCCATTTCATTTTGTTTTCATCTTAATTAATATTTAGGGCTGGCCAAATAGCTCAGAGGATTAAAGCACTTACAAGCAGGTACAGGAGCTAGGGGTTCAATCCCTGGGACTGCCGTGCAGGTCCCACCCCCAGGGTGCACTGAGATGGCAAAGGAGACTGGGTGAGGTGGCACACGCCTGTAATCCCAGCTCTTGGGAGGCTGTAAACAGGAGGATCACTACCAGTCTGATCTGGTAGGGAGACTCTGTAGACCCTGTGGACCATTCCCTAAAATACAAAAAAAAAAAAAAAAAAAAAATTATTTAAAGGGTCTAAATATATCTTTGGAGAATTGTCATTCACACAATATACAGCTCACCCTTTTAAAGCATACAATTAAGTTGATTTTAGAACATTCACAACATCATGCAACAAGCGCCACCAAGTTTCAGAACATTTTCTCATACACAGAAGGAACCTCATGTGAATTAACAGTGACCAGTAATCTACTTTCTGTCTTAAAGAAGCTTATTCATTTCATTTAAGTAGAATCATGAAGTATGTGATTTTTATATGTCTGGGTTTTTTTTTTTTATGAGCAGAATATATTTATTGAGAGAAAGAAAGCTCCTGTCTAAGAGAGGGACAGGAGGGGCGGCCCGAGCGGGTAGTTTCCCCGGGAAGCTGTCTCTTCCAGGGACTTTTATGGTGTAAAACCATGTGGGGCAAAGGTGGAGAGAATGGGAACTCGCTTAGGTGGGCAGGAGGTGGGACAAAACTATGGTCAACCAATGGGATTACATATGGGACAGGGCCTTTTTCTGTTGGGGGTTGGAATGCGGGATAGGGTCTCTTTCTGTTGGGGTTTGGGCTAGTGACTCACTTGGGTCTTTCCAGGTGATTGATACCTATTTAGAATATCAATCCCAAGAGCTACTTGTTTAGCATTTGTTTGGCCTTTAGGTCTTTAGGTCTGGTTCACAGCAGGAGCATCCGCCCCTCCCACAGTTGTAAGGCATCTCATCTTGTGTGCTGTCTCCTTTGAGAGCCTGGCCCTGTCTGACTGCCTATAATATTTTTATCTAACTCGGCTGCCTATAATATTCCCCCCTCTGAAGAAGTAACCTGAACTGCCATGAAGGGAAATATGGGAGAAGACCGCTCTGGCTTCTTCACGCTGAAATGGGTCGTAGTTGTTGACTGGCAGTCAGATATATTTTTCAGAGGTTGGGTTTTTAAATGTAGCATACTAATTCCAAGTTTCATCGATGGTATAACATGAATCAGTAGCTCCTTTGGGGGACTGTATAATATTCCATTATATGGAGATACCAATCTTGTTTGTACATTTATCAGTGGATAGAGATTTGGCTGATTCCTACTTTATGATAAGTACAAGTAATATTGCTATGAATATTTGTGTTTTTATGTAATTCTATGAACATTTATGTATACTTTGTATGTCTATAAGTGAAGCTGATGGATTATGTCATAACTATGATTAACTTTTCAAAGAATTACCAGCTTGTATCTTATAGTGGCTGTGCCACTTTACAGTCCCACCAGTAGGGTATAAGATTCTGATTTCTCTTACCCTGCCTAACACATATTATCTTTTTTTTTAATATAAGCTATTCTAGGGGATATGACATTTTCTTAACTAATAATATGTACCACTTTTACATGTGCTTATTGGATACTAGAAATCTTTCTTTTTGTTTCAAAATATCTGTTTATTATAAATAGGATATCATGTCTGCATCTTGTACAGCAAATAACCACTAGGAAGAGAGTATGCAATGTGTTAATTATTGAAACTGTCCCACCAATTTGATTTGAAACTGTCTCACTGCTATTTGTCTTTCAATAAAATTATGGGAAAAAAACAAATAAACAAAAAAAATCTGTTTAGGTCTTTTATCAGATTTGAAATTAGGTTGCTTACCGTTTTGTTCTTGAATTTTAAGAGTTCTTCATATATCCTGGCTACTAGACCTTTCCTAGTAAAATCACACTGTGATTTGCAAACTTTTTTTATTCAATAGGTTTTTTCATTTTCTTGATAGCGCTGTTTGATGTGCAAGTTTTTGATTTTTATGAAGTTATTTTTTGCATCTCAATATATTTTATTATTTGCTTGTTTTCATATCTTCTATATATTAACCAATGCTGCTGTCACCCTTTTTTATATTAATTTTATTGAGAAAGAAGTAGCAATGAGACAGTTTCAAAACAGGTTAGTAGGACAGTTACAATAATTAATACATTGTATAGTGTCATCTTTGTAGTAGTTGTTCATAGTATAAGATGCAGACATGATGTCTTGTCTAAACACTATTCAAAACTTTCTTCTCATATCTATGCTATTTTGCATATGAAGATATATATATATATATATATTTTAACTACAAAATAGTCCTTCATTTATATCCCCCTTTTTGTTTACTTTTGTCAAAGATGGGTATTCCATTGCCATTCATATATTGTAGGTGCATGAATTCAGCAAAGTAATCCAATATAGTCCAGTAGTCATAATAGTAGTTGATTATCCTTAAGACTTGCAATGTCAGAAGATGTTGACTTGAGCCTTTTACAGCTCAGCATATTAATATGGCTTTACTGTTTTATACTTCATTTTTATACTTTTCTGCTAGATGGTTAAGACTTAGATAAAGCAAGACCTATATAATAAGAAATGTAACTTTTGTATCTGACAAGGTCAGTCAAGTCCCCTCAGGACTTATCGCAAAACCCTGTACAGTGGTTTGTAGAACCTTTGTCAGTGTCAGCCATGTGGATAAGTCATGGCCATTGCTTGACCAATTTGGTCTCTGTGAAAGGCTGAGGGAATGTTTTCTCTCTAGATGACTCTCCTTAGGCACACTCTACATTGTTGATCACTTTCCTGTCTGGCCCCATAATCTCCTTGATCAGAAAATTTGGGACGCCACTGAGTTACAGGATGTTATAGTACAGGTTTTCCTATGTCCTGAGTCCTCACTGACCTTGAAGGGCTAGGGCCCCAATGTTGGCTGACCTTGAAGTGCTTCTTTCTCTCTAATTTTTTGTCTGCAAACTTGAGTTGTTAACCCTCCAGAAGAGAAGCTTAATGATATTATTACCCTAAAACATAGGCTGTTGAACTTAACATCAGTATCTGTCTGAATATCAAATAGACATAATGTGGAACAGGTATTTTCCATCAATCATTGATATGCTAAACATTAAATCTGTACAGAATATGAAAAAATATAAAAAATAAAAAGGGAAAAAATAGAAATAAACAATTACAAATTTTTAAACAGAAATTTAGAAATCTAACCATATACAACACTGTAGCAGGACAGTCCTATGATTTTTTTTCTTGTCTCTTGTTTTCATTTATTACTCTTTTTTAAAAACAAACATTTACTTGAGAGAGAGTATAGCAGTAATTGATATGACATTAGAAGCAGTACGCTTTTAGAAGAACAGAATGACAGGCATTCCAAGCATGACCCTACCATTACACATTGCTATCTTCAGTGCAGTTGCTTAGTTCACAGGTCTCAGCATATATAGTTAGTCAGGGAGAGAATCCTACCAATTATCTGCTAGTTTCAAAAACCTAATGGAAATTCTCAAGATCGTTGCCTTAACTGTGTTGTATATATAAATGTATGTTTTTGCCTCTGCCATGTTTCCTAGCTTTTCTCCTTGCCTTCCCTTTGTTGTTTAATCCTTAAGTTCTTGGTTTCCATTTAGTTGTGTTATACCTTTCAATTCTTATTTCTTCTTTTGAGTTCTTACACTAGGAAGACTACAATATTTACACATGTGAGTCTGGTTTATTTCACTTATGAGTATATCTTCAAGTGGCATCCACTTCAATATGAAGGTTTTTGAGTTTACCATTCTTCATAGCTGAGTAATACACCATTGTATAAAAATACCACATCTTTTTCATTCATTCCTCAGGTGATGGGCATCTTGGTTGTTTCCAAGATTTGGCTATCACAAATCATGCTGCTATAAACATAGGTATACATATATCACTATGATATGACGTTTTCAGTTCCTCCGGGAAAATTCCCAGTAGGGGGATAACTGGTTTGAATGGGATTTCCAGTCCTAGTTTGTTAAGGAGTCTCCACACTGATTTCCATATTGGTTGCACCAGTCTACATTCCCACCAGCAGTGAAGAAGGGTTCTTTTTTCCCACAGCCTCTCCAACATTTGTTGTTGGCTGATTTCTTTATGATAACCATTTTTTGTGGGGTGAGATGGTATCTCAGTATTGTTTTAATTTGCATTTCATGAATGGCTGGGGATGTGGAGCATTTTTTCATGTATTTACTCGCTTCTTTAATTTCATCCTTTGAGAATTGTGCATTCATCTCGGAGGCCCATTTCTGGACTGGGTCTTTAAATTTTGGAGACCTGATGTTTTTTAGTTCTTCATAAATTCTAGAGAGCAGACCTTTGTCTGAGTGCTTATTGGTTAAGTTTTCTTTCCTAATGTGGGTTGTCTTTTCACTCTGTTGGTAATTTCTTTTGACATGCAATAACTTCTCAATATAATGAGGTTCCAGTTGTTAATTCTTTCAAGTGTTACCTGTGCAGTTTGATTTGTGTTCATGAACTTTTTGCCTACCCCTATGTCTTCAAGAGTTCCCCCTACTTTCTCTTCCAGGACATTTAGTGTTTCTGTTTTAATGTTTAGATCTTTAATCCATTTTGACTTTAGCTTAGTGCATGGTGATAGACCTGGATCAAGTTTTATTTTTCGGCATGTAGAGAGCCAGTTGTTTTTTTTTTCCCCCTGTATTTTAGGGAAGGGTCTACAGGGAGTACAGTGCTCAGTACTAGATTGGACTCGTAGTGATCTGCCTGTTCACAGCCTCCCAAGTGCTGGGATAACAGGTGCATGCCACCAATTTTTATAAAGTTCAACTTAAGTTTTCTACTACAGTTTATGGTTTTAGTATCATGCTTTTGAAAGTCATTTCCTAGTTCCCAGTCAAAAATATTCACACGTATGTTTTTTCTCCACATTTTTTGGTTTGTTCTCAATTTTAGGGCTTCAGTCCATTTTGAGTTACTTTTTATAAATAGTGTGCGCTAGGTTTCCAACTTCGTTTTCTTGTTCTATTTCTAAAATGGAACATCTGGGCAGAGCAGCGCAGTTGATTAAGAGCACAGACTCCAGAGTCTAATTGCTGTCATTGAAATCTCTCTTCTTCAGTTACTAGGTGTGTGATGATAAGTAAGTGTCCTAAATTTTCTTTTCTTTCTTTCTTTCTTTTTTTTTTTTTTTTTTTTTTTTTTGCAGAACAAGGGATTGAACTCAGGCCCTTGTGCATGCCAGGGAAGCGTTTATTCTACTGAGCCATTTCCCCAGCCCCTTATCCTACATTTTCTATACCTTACCTTTCTCAGCCATAGAAAGTGTTTCATTAGCACTTCATTTAAGAGGTGTACATTAAAATTCAAACTATGCAGTTGTCCTAAGAACTGTGCCTGTGCTTAACATCTGACACTGGCTGATGATTAACTGCTACCGTTCTGGCTCTGTGAGCACTCCTCATATTAAATGCCACCTGATTAACTGGTGCAAGTCTAGTTTTTCAATAGCAGCTTGAGTTATTTGTTCTAGCACCTTATCATGGACAAGACACCACAGCCAGACATTAACCTGCCATAAATATTCCAAAAGAGTTATATCTCAGTTGAATTTCTTGCATAGTCCTCCACAAAAAAAGCAAAATATTTGGAGAAAGGCATTTCTGATTTTTTATAGAACCTCACATAAATACAGAAACTACTGGAAGGCAAACGTTGTTACCACAAGCTAACAGCTCACCAGAAATTCATTTTCTCATGGTTCTGGAGGACAGAAATCTGGGATCGAAGTGCTGGAGGGTGGTTCCTTCTCACCACTGTGGGGAAAGCTGCTGCAGTCCCCTTCTCAGGGCTTGTGGCTTTTCCCTGTGTCCCTTCTCCCTGTGTCCTTTTGCACTGCACTCTTTTCTGCCCTCCATTCATATGTTAAATCTTGAATCTTCAGTGTCATGCTATTTGAGAATGGGGCCAAGAAGAGAAAATGAGGCTTCTGGGGAGTCAAGAAAGTGGGACCTACCTGGAGGATTGGTGCCCTTGTAATGTGAGACACCAAAGCCTTGTGCACTTGCTCCACCTGGCCCCAGCCCTGTCCCGTGAGAACACAGAAAGAGGGTGGCTCCTTGCAATTCATGAAGAGCCTTCTCCAGGAACCAAATCAGTACCTGCTTTGATATTGGCTTTTCTGGTCTCCAGGACTGAGGAAATCTATCACTGAGTCACCCAGGCTATGGTATTTTGCTACTGCAGGCTGACCTAAGACAACATTATCTTTCCTTTATGAGTGTCTGTATCTAAGTCCAAATTTCCCCTACTTATAAGGGCACTAATCATTTTGGATTAGGGTCCACCCTAACAACCTGACTATAACTTGACAACCTCTGTAAATGCCTTATCTCCAAATAAGATCACATCCTGACCCACTGGGGATTAGAACCTCAACACGGCTTCCAGAGGTCTTTGTGGTAGGATGAATTCAAACCATAACCATAAGCCAAATGCACAAAGCAGAGACGCTGCACTTCTAGAGATACTAAGAGAAAAAAAAAAGAGAAAGGAGAGAAGTACACAAGGTAGTAAAGAGCAATAAGTTAGGGATAGTTAGAGTGGTGAGTTTGGGGTGGGAGAGGGTATTATTTACTAAACAGGAGAGCCAAATAAATTTAGGTAAAAGATAGCTATCTAGGCAATGACTAAAATCCACAGGGTGTATTGTGGCACCAAAGCCAGCTTTGTAGCATGTAGCACAGGACGCTGTGTCCACCAGGGCCTGGCATTAGTTAAATGTTATGTAGTCTCTGTCTCGAAAGTCTTAACAACTTCACCTTGGGCCTGGTGTGGCAGTGCACTCTATGATCCCAACATTCTCGGATAGCAAATTCAAGTCTAGCCTGAGCAACTGAGGGAGACCCTGTCTCAAAAAACAAGAAAGGCCAGGATTGTAGCCCAGCGTGAAGGCCCAGAGTTCAATGTGAACCACACACAGGCATATAAAAATGGTCTTCAAATTTACATTGTGTTGGAGAAGTCTGGCTGGTCAGTAGAGTACCAGGTGAGCCAGGAAGATGTGATCGACATGTCCTCCCTTCGCTACCAGTGGCTGTACCGCTTGCTCACACACATGTGCCTTGGCCTGTGGTGGGGCTCTATCCAGTAAGCTCATTGCAAATTGGAATTATCCTAAGTCAAAGGTGCACTGCACTCACCCAGCCATCCCAGCTCAGCAGTGGAGCCCATGTAGAGGGCTGGTTGTGCCCTTTATGACTGCAGGGGTGGCAGGGAGCTGCGCTCACTGCCCCTGCTCAGCACCAGGAGAGAAGAACCCACCCGTGTTGTTAGTCCCAAGGTCCAAATTCAAAATTTGAAGCGTGGCTTCTACTGAACACAGACCCATAGGTTTTGTACCCTCAGAAAGTTGAAAGATTTAGGTTGAAGCATCATGCATTGCAAGCTGACTGTACAGCTTACAGCACTCCACGGGCAGAGAGGTACAGTGGGCTCCGTGTGGGTGTCCAGCAAGATTCTCAGTGAATGCAGCTTAAGTGCTTTCTGTGAACATGGAGTGACCACAGCCACTTTTCCCCTCCAAACCAGAACATGCTTCGAATGCAGTGAAAAGGCAACGGTGTTCAAAAAACCAAAAATGATCAAGGAGCCTATCCGTCCACTCGTATGTGTCTCCCCTGGCTAGGCCGGCTGTACAGGCTGCAGTCCTGGAGTCACCAGTTAGTGGCACAGAGTGGGTACTGAGAAAAGAAATAAACCAACTTAGAGCCCAGTTCAGGTGATGCAGCAAGGCCCTAGCTCAAAATAAAAATTTTAAAAGACCTGGGGATATAGCTTGGTGTCAAAGGCCCTGGGTTCAATTCTCAATACTGTACATGCAAAAAAGAAAAGAAAAGAAAGGAAAGCAAAAGCAAAGAAGAAAGTAGAATATGTAAGATCATTCTGGTAGTTCCTGCCCCTCTGAATAAAATAGTTATACCGGTACAAAGTATGAGATACAAACTGTATAATTTTGGTGATTTCTATAAATGCCACTTAAAAGTGTCATTACCTCATCTAAAGATGAATGGCATAATTTATGCAAATAATTTAAAATGTGATTTCCTCTGCTTAAAGCATCAAATAATAAATTTGTAAAACCATACACAATTCAAAGGAAAGGCCTTGGAAGAAAGGAAAAAGCTCTGTTTTAGTCCCTTTAATGATCCCTTTTCCTGCTTTTTGAACAAGGGGCATCACGTTTCGTTTCGCACCGGGCTCATACATTGAGCAGCCAGTCGTAGTGGGAACAGGATCCTGAGGCGCCAGGTAAGCAGAGAAGGTCAGATGCCAGGACTCGTCTGGGCTTCCCTTCCCTCTGGAAAGCGCACGGCGGCTTGTGCTGCACTGCGGAGCTGCACTGTGGTCCTTGCAGCTCTTCTGTGGCTCGAGAGCCAGAACGTCTCTGTCTCTCTATTGATAGAGCGCACATTATCCTAGCCGGCCAAATAGCTCAGCGGACTAACGCGCCTGTTCAGGCAGACACAGCGGCTAGGGTTGGATCCTTCGCATGCCCTGCCAGCCCCGCTCGGGTGCGTCGAGACAGCGATTGAGACTGCGTGCGATGGCGCGCGCCTGTGATCTCAGCTCTTGGGAGGCTGAAAACAGGAGAATCACTACGAGTCCAATCTGTGAGACCCTGTAGACCCAGTACTAAAATACAAAAGAAAAAGAAACAAGCAAAAAACACTTTTTCCTAGCTTGTATGGGTCTGGATTGCCTCCTGAGGACCCGTGTTGAAGGTTTGGTGGAGGGTTGGTGGCGCTATTGGAAAGTGATGGGAACCCGAGGGGGAGGGGTCACATTGGAGGAAGTTGGGGGGGCATGCAATAGGAGACATCCTCCTCTCTGCCTCTCCTGCCCCTCACCTCTACTTCCTGGCTGCCTGAGGTGAGCAGTGCCACTCGCCCCATGTGCTGGTCTGTATCCTCCCACACCCAGCAGCCACACAGCCAGGAGGCCACGACACCAGCCTCTGAGCCCACAAGACAAAATGGTTCTTCCTTTAAAATCATTTGCTGAGTATTTTGCCACAGCAAAGCTAAGGCACACACTGAGAGTAGAAAGTCATTTTTCTGCAGACATCTGCAAGCACCGACTAGAAGTCTGTCTTCCGCATCCTCTTCTATTGTGTTTTGGTGACCTCTTCAAACTCCTACTGAGTACCAGGCCTGGTGCAGCTGTCAACATTAGGATCACATAGAAAGTGACACACAAAGGCTCAATTCATATTAATGGGTGGCTTACTTAAAATGGTACTCATCCGACCAATGATGGGCTTCTTTACCAGGTGATGATGCAAAACTGTGAACAATGTGTCCTTGACCTCAGTCATACGCATTTTGGGAGCCCAGCCTTAGTTATAAAAGAGTGTGCCAGTCCTCACTTAATCATACAACTCTAGGCAAGGTGCTGTACCTCTGGTTCCTTGGCTACCAGGTACCCAACACTCGCTAAAATGCTAAGCCTCAACCTTCAGAGCCAGGGGTGGCCCTTAGGATGGATCTCTCCTGGGCCCCCATCCATCTAAAGCATTTCAGGGAGGAACCAGAGGTTGATTCTTCTGGGGATGGTACATTTTGTTGGAGAAGGGAAGGCAATGATTAACTCTAAAACTGATGCATTTGTTGTAAAATTCTGACATTTGCAAACAAGCCAGTGAAAAAAATGCTTTGAAGAGAGACATAGGTCTGTGAACTCTAATCATTTCATGTTGACAACTAACTGCCTTCATAGAAAGTCAGACCTTCTGAGATGAAAGCTCTTTAATTTGGTGAGCTTAGAGAAAATATTTACCTGAAAACTTTCAGTACACACAATAAGAGGCTTTCAGGTCATTTTGAATTATTTGCCTTCTCGTGTAAACTCAGTGTGTGTAAGAAGAAAAGCCGAGGGTTAGGGCTTCCTGGGACTGCCTCCGCTCATTCCTGCTGGGTGGCTGACTTCCACTAGGGTAGTGAGCAGGGGGTGAGAGGTGTTGCCTTAGGGAGACTTGTCAAGTGGATAATTCAAAAAAGTCATTCCTTCTGAGCTAGTAGTCATTAACTCCTCTAGCAGCCAACTGTGCGAGTTGTGTTTGAGCTTGCCTTGTAAATTACTTTAAAGTAGGAAGGGACAGGAGGCTGCTGACTTGGCTCCTAGTTCATTCACACATTTTCAGCAAGAAGCTGCATCTACTTGTTTTAAAACCTGTTTGAAATATTGCTGTGCTCTCTAGCAACGGCATGGAAGATGCCATGGTGTGTGAGTGCATGCATGTGTGCATGTGTGTGTGTGTGTGTGTGTATGTGTACGTGTGTGTTGGCATCTGCTCCAGCCACAGCTGAGTTAGGCTCACAAGTGATTACTTTGCCAAAGTAACTCATTCTTTTAATTTTTTTAATCCAGGGAAAGTAATATTCAAATACTTCTTATGTACTCAACCATTTCAGTAGCAAAAATGAAAGGAAAGTCTTTCAGGGTGAGCTCACTAGATAGGTCTTTGGTCAACACATGGCACCTCGTCAGACACTTAACTCTGATGGCTCTCCCTGGTGCTCTTGAATTGGCAGAAAGGAGAGAGAATTGCAACTGTCACTGGGGGTGTGTACATTTTCTAGAGCCACCAGCACAAAGCACCTCAAGTTGGGGAGAGTCAACAGCAGAAAGTTATTGCCTCACACTCCTAAGTCATAGGCGTGGTGGGTTCCTTCTGTGGCCGCGAAGGGGCGATGTGTTCCCAGCCTCTCTCCTGGGCTCCCAGATGACTATCTCCTCCCCGTGCCTCTCTCTTCACGCTGTCTCCTCTCTGGTCCTATCCCTGAACTCACATTTCCCCATTAAGAAGGATACCAGTCAGACTGTATTAAGGCCAGTGCTGGTGACATCATCTTAACTTGGTTGCCTTGTAAAGATCCTGTCTCCAAATAAGCTCAAGCACGAGGGCTTCAACAAGGACTTTTGAGGGGACAGATACAAAATGTAACTTATGATAGTGGGAAAGGGTGGCATTTAGTGGAAACCCTATAAAGACCGCTCACTGCTCTAACAGCACTGACCCATGTCAGTTTCCGTAACATGCTCAGGTGTGATGGTTCACTGAGTGTGCTAAATAAGAAAAGCTCAACTTCATTGGCTAGGCAATTCCATACCCTAGTGCGTAGAAACCCACTCTGGGGCGGCTTGTTGCCTGGATGGTAGGAAGATGAGATAAGGAAGGATGGATCTGCTTTGTGTCTCAGGAGGAGCTCCAGCCTCTGTCTTCAGCTTGGATGCAATCTCCTGGCTCCAGAGCAGACTCTTCAGCTGCTGATGCAAACTCTTCAGCCTTTCAGCATAGACTCTTCAGCCTTCTCTAACAGACACATCAGCCTCCTGATACAAACTAGCACTGGACACTGCAGTGAGCTCCAGACCTTCGGCTGGATCCTTTGGTCTCCAGTGTCCAGACAGATCCTCTGTGCTCTTGCACAGCTCACTCTGTGGGGGGGCTGCTGTAAGCCAATCTTGAAATTCTTACGTATGTGTCTATCTTGTATTCTGTTACTCTAGTGAACACTAACCAGACAATGGCAAATGCTTCCTCCATCTTAAAATCAAGCCTTCTAGGGCTGGGCAGATAGCTCAGCTTGTTTAGGCAGGCTCAGGGATTGGGGTTTGATCCCCAGCACGCTATGCCAGCCCCGCCGCTGGGGTGCTCTGAGACTGTGAATGAGACTGGGCATGGTAGTGCATGCCTGTATTCCCAGTGCTAGGGAGGCTGAAAACAGGAAGACCACTGTGAGTCCGATCTGTGTAGTGAGACCCTGTAGACCCTGTACTAATCACATAAAAAATAAAATAAAATAAAATAAAACCTTCTGGAATTGTAAGTTCACTGTTACCTGTTAATTAATGTACCATCCTAGCCATTCCTTTACATTTTGGAAGTATTTTTACCCCAAAGAGTAAACTTTTAAAGGCTTGGTATTTGGAAAAATATCCCTTCATCAGGTACATTAGCTCATACATCAATTGCCCTTTCATTTGTTTTTCATCCTGAATTGCTAAGGTTTTTCCATCCAAGTTGTGTTGTTCAAACAAAGGGTGCCCAGAACAATGGGTCCTCAGCACTGAATAATTAAAATGATTGCAAGATGAAGTTTTGTTAGAATGTGACTCTGTGGCAAATGGTGATTTTTGTCTCTTCCAATCTGAAGTAATTTGGGCCTATAACTTATCTGTTGGTTCTTTTCTCTTGTTTATAAAATGGAATAAAGTTTGAGAGTTAGACGAGTTCATACAGGCTAAGCCTTACAGTAAATGCTCAACAGGTGTAGCTGCTTCTCATTTATTTTTCTTTTGTGCATCCTTTTACTACAAGAATATGAGTTATAGGAGGGTCAGAGCTCCAGAATCTATGACTGAGAGCAAGTAGAGGGCCACTCATCCGAAGAGAAAGCTGTCTGAGTGTGTTCGGGTGGAAGGCATTATAAGCTGGGTATTGTTAGTGAAATGGCCAAAGGTTTTGAGGTGCCCCATATGTCCAGCTTCCCAGTAAGCTGCAGAAGTCACAGTATCATTGATACTACTGGATTTTATATGCAAAATGGCATGAAGTGGAGTTTGGTATGAATTTGTTACAAAACAACATAGGGTAGAGTGGGAAAAAAAGGCAAAAGGAGACAGAGACAGAGGAATCCATGAGTTCTGACATTTAGTGTACTGAATCCTTGAATCATCTCCAAATAAATTATTGAATGAGAAAGTGAAGACCAAGCCCTTTAAGATAGGATTTATGTCTGTTGATATAAAATCAGAAATCTCCATTCAATCTTAATTGCCACATTCTTCAATGTAATTTATCCTTAGCCAAGCTGCTTCTTAATACTTATTTACGTGGTCGTGGTTTGGTTCCCTTGGTTCCTTGGTCACTCAATGTCTCCACCATTTACTTTATCTTTCCCTATACCTGTTCACAGTCTCCTGTATGCCATGATGCCTGTTTCATTCTCTAAAGCTCTGACTGCTTCAGTTGCTTAGAGCCCAATGGTGGTTGCATTGTTTATTAGAGCAGTTCATCCAGCAGACCATCCAGAACCTTTCTCCAATTATATTTCCATCATTGTCTACCATTGTTCCTTACAACAAACCCTTTAATCAGGATAAATATGTGATAAATTTCCCTAAATTCCCAGTCTCCCTGCTGTTGTGCATCCATGTGTCTTAGTTACTTTCCTCTTCTGGCTGAGACAAAATCCCAACACTCAAAGTTAAAGGGTGAAAGGTTGATTTAGCTCACAGTTTGTAGAAGTTTCATGGAAACATTCTATTTATCTCCATGTCTCCTTCTCTCCTCCCTGCATCCCTCTCCACTCAATGCACACATTTAAAATGGACTTTCCAGCTTCTACCTCAAATAACACAACCCCCTCCCTAACCTTCTAGAAAGCAATGATTCCACTGGTTCTTCCATAGCAAATCCCTCAGACTCTACTGCTCCTCTCAGTTGGCAGCAGTCTTGGTTATGTGTTCTTAATGGCTTGCATGGTGATTCCGTAGCTCTCCTCTTTCAGTGTCCAACTGGCTGCCTAACACAGAAGGAAAGCTCAGTGGAGGCTTTCACAAAGGACCATAGACATGAATAAAAGTGAGGAGTAACAGGGAAAATCTGAAACATCAAATACTCCAAAAATAATCTATTTGTAGCTTTGGAATGTATTTTATGCACACATTCAATAACATCAAACACAAAACTTCAAAGTAGTGCAGCCAGCCTGTGCAGGTCCCCACTGGGTGGGGTGGCTGGGAGAAAGGGTGGGGAACCTGACAGGAAGGGAGAAGCCTTTCACTGCCCTTCCCAGCCCCTGTGGTTGTCTACAAATCCAAAGGGCGTAGAGCTCAAGAGTACAGGGGTGGGTATTTAATCAACGATTATAATAACTTAGAAATGTAAGGGCTAAGTGAATACTAAGTGGTAATAATACAGAAAGAATTGCCTTCCATTGTCTTCTTTAATGATGTAAGTGGCATATTCTTTTTAATCTAAAATCGGTTCAAAAAACAGTGGCTGGAAGTGTAACACAGAGGTACAAGCGGTGATCTACACAACCTAGTCAGCATTCTGCATGCAATTATAGTGGCGGCCATCAACCCCGAAAACAAATTACAGCAACTAATGACAGGGAACTATAATCAAAATGTTTTTAGAAAATTGCTTGGAAACAACATTGTCAACAAAGACCACTCAAATATAGCTGCAAACAGCTTAAATCATAGAAGAGCCCAGGGACCTATGCCCAAAGTGACAAAAAAAGAAGATGTGAAACACATCAAAGTTCCCAAGTCACTGTCTTCTAAGTGACTGTGTAACGTTGTTTTTAACCTCGGTCTTTCTGGGTCATTCTGAATGTGGTGGAGATGCAAGTGCCCTTGACCAGAATGTTGTTTAGCAGGCCTTATCCTGGTTCACGCCTCTGCTCTTGATAAGTCTTCCTTTCCCCTCCTTGCCTTTGCATTTTTTTGTTATCTTTGGCATTCTTTTTTATTTTCTTTCTTCTCTTTTCTTTTTCTTTCTTTTTTTTTTTTTAAATTGAAAAATATGTGCCTCTCTTGGAAGAAATCCACTAACACAAACAACCCGCAAAGTTTCCAGATAGCCCAGACTGCTGTGACGCTTGTGCGGCTCAGCCATCTCTCAGGAGCCGCAGCGCTGGCAGAGATGGGGGCGGGGGGCTTGTTGATCCTGACAGAAACTGACATTTCCAGAGCCGCCTTTGAATTCCCCAGAGACTGATGCAGCTCAAGTCTGTGCTAAGTGGGGGTGGGGCGAGGAGGCCCAGGAGAAGGAACCCAAAGAAGAATGCAAGCACAGAGTTGAAAAGTTGTTCTCAGGGTGCTTTATTAGCAACAGGGCAAAAGGAGGGAAACTGTAGAAGGTTGTACCTTGAAACTCCCACACTCTTTCCAGAAAAGCTGCCTGTAATAGAGGAGGGAGCAGTTGCTTTTCATAATCTAGAGTTGATTTTTTTCTTCTTCCTCTTCTTCCTCCTCCTTGTCTTCCTCCTCCTCTTCCCCTCCCCCTGCCCCTGTCCTCCCCCCTCCCCTCCTTCTCCTCCTTTTTCTCCTTCTCCTTCTTCTTCTTGAGGCAGGGTTTTGCTATGTAGTTCACGCTGGTCTCAAACTCATGGCAATTCTCCTGTCTCAGCTTCACAAGTGCTGTGATTATAGATGTGTACTACCATAGCGGTCTCTGTTTGTTTTTAGGAAAAGCAGGCCTGAAAAATACATTTTGAAAATAAATCATATTATGTGGAAATCCTTTCTAAGCTGAATCTGTCTCATGCTTCTGACTAAACAGCATCTCAAACAAAGTAAATGTCTTCATTATGGACTCCATCGTAATTAGAACTAGCAACCCCAGAAAATGCTGGAATGTAGTTGTACTCAGGGCCCAATATTAAATCTTTTTCAAAATGTTTGGTTCACTTTGGGGTAGGCTTCTCTATTTGTGGACTTTCCTGGTAAACTAGCAAAGGTCGCTTTTCCCAACCTCGAGCACTTTTCTATTTCTGACTTTGAAGGTCCTACGATTTAGCATTTCTGGCTTGTTACAGTCCTGGCAAGAATGAGTCTGACTGTGAGAGGCTGAGAGGAACGTGTGTGGCCTTTGCCATTCCTTTTGCTTAGTCGAACCCTTTGACCTTGACCTTTAGCTGTTTTTGAAGGGAGAGTCAAGCTGACCAGTAAAACAGGGTATCAGTGAAGTTAATAAAAATTGAATTTAAGCATATAATGTAGGTATCCAATGTTTTTAAGAGATGTTCAGGTTATGCATAACTTCTTTCATCCCCACTTTTTGGCTTAAGGTTTCATATTTTTCAGGATTATCTGATATCTTTAATATATTTAATTAATTTACTTTGTAAGTTTACCCCTATTAGAATGAGTATAATTATTCTATGAGAACAGAAATACCCTCAGCAAGAGCCTTGTTCTTCTACCCTGGTATGCCAGACTTTGCACCGTGGTACGCTGCTTCTCTGTCTTCTATAAAGGCATTTGCAAAACAGTTTGCTGCTGTTTTCTCAAGCTGACATCTGTTTCTACAGCACATTGTCTCATAATTCTTTTCTTTGCTGTGTCTTCCTCACTGCCTTTTTAATGCCTACAGAATACTCCACTGAGTAGCTGACTATTACTTGTGCATCTTCTCATTATAAGACTCTCAGATGATTTTCTAATTTTTACTGTTAATAATAACCCTACAATGAAGAGCTTCCTAAACCTAGTTTTTGTTTGATCGCTTGTCTGGAGATTATTTCCTAGAAGTAAAATTACCTGGAAAAAGTCTATGACAATTTAGAAGCAAGTCTTTAGAAAGGAAAATGGTAGACAACATGGTGGCACATGATTGTAATCCCAGCACTCAGGAGGCTGAGGCACAAGGATCATTGTGAGTTCCAGGCCAGCCTGGGCTACAAAGTGAGCTCAAGGCCAGCCTGAACTGCATAGCAAGACCCTATCTCAAAAAGACAAGAACAAAAAGAAAGAAAATTGAAAAAGATCTAAGTAAGTATATAGGGAAGGGAGTAAAGGAGATAATGTATTTCAATATTTAAGAATTTTAGGTGATTATGGGGAAAAACACTTCAGATCTATGAAACACAGATTCTTCACCTGTAAAAGTGGGTAGTGACCAGAAAGACGTGTTCTAAGGTCATTCAGTGTATCTGAAGCATCCAAACAAAGGCAGAAAGTAACAACTGGACAGCGGTGGAACCACCTGTGCATGGCCACAGACTCCAGGCAGGCGCAGCTGCTGAGCACCTGGAATGGGGCTCATGAGAATCCAGGAGCTCTCTACAGCTCATATCAGATTTCTAAGATTGTGTGCAAGAAGGCTATCGATTATTCAATATTATTATGTTGGTTTCAGGTGGAAATAATTATAGTTGCATTGGATTATCAAAAAAAAAAAAAAGAAGAAGAAGAAGAAAAGAAAAAGAAAAATGTTGGCTCTATAGTGGTGTCTTTTGGTCCTTAAATCTATTTCTTATTTAATGGGAAGGAAATATGATGGTTATCAAAATTTAAAAATATGAAATACTATTTGAAATGTATAAGCAAGGCAAGGAGACCTGGGGGGTTGGAGAAGAAATGGAAAACAACCTGGTTTCTCTGAGCCCCGGGGAAGAAGAAGTTGCAACGCCAAAAAGAGTTTCATATATTACATTAGCAGAGAATTTTAGTCTTCCTCAGTGGCTGAGAGAGATGAGGGCTCAGGATGACAGAAGAGAGGTGGGTGGGAAGAAAGTGGAGCCTGGTCACACGCCCAGGAGAGAGGGGCCAGGAGAATTTCCCTGGGTCACAGTGAGGCTGAGCTCTTTGGGGCAGAGATGTCTTTACACAGTTTGAGCTTCTGCCTACTCTGGTATAAACTTTTAATTCCCAAGTCTTCAGGAAAAGGCAGCCACTCCCAAGAGCTCATGTCAGTGAGATATAGAGGTTGAGACTATCACTGGTCATGGAGTGGAGAGTGGGGAGTGGAGCAAGCTCAGGGAGCCAGAGTCAGAGCTCTCAGCACAGGATCCAGAGGTTGAGGGGATGGAACACAAAACCATGAAGCTCCTGGGAATCCTCCCAGATACCGGGGAGAATCCAGAGGCCACCACAGCCTGTGCTCGGGCTCTTGTGGATATTAATGAAGTAGGACTCGAAACCCTGTGCACAGGACCTCAGGCAGCAGGCTTGGGAGTCTCACTTTATAGGATTGAAAGGAACATTTTAACAGCTATTGCATGCACCCCGGGATTTTATTTCTAAAGCATGGCCACTGTGGTGGCTTTTTTTTTTTTTTTTTTTTTTTTCCGAACTGGGGATTGAACTCAGGCCCTTGCGCTTGCCAGAGAAGCGCTTATTCCACTGAGCCATCTCCCTGGCCCCTGTGGTGGCTTCTTGACCCATGTACACATTACAATTTTCTATGGATAGCATGTGTGCCTTTAAAATTTCTATTTTCTGTTCTTCTTTAAAGGGCATGTGGCTCCTGCTTGGTGGCCCTTCACATGTGAACTGTGTCTTGTGAAGTGTGACTTGCCAGTGGTCACACCATAGACCGGATGTTCCTGCTCTCCCACCAGCCTGGTACTTATTGCACAAATGAGAGGCAGACTCTGCTCTCGAAGAGCTAACAGATCGAAAGTTGATGACTTGGTGTTTGAAATGGCTACGGTGAGGCCCCTGTCATTAGTCTTTGCAAGCCAATGAGTTGTTTTCGCTCAGGCAGGACATCAGGAATATTGCCCCAGTGCACACAGGCATTTCCAAGTATGCATGCCCACAGATATGCCCACAGATGTGCATGAGCCAAGGCTACAGACAGGCCCTGAGGGCGCCTCCCTAGACTGAGAGGGACTGGGCCAGGACGTGACTCTCAGGCTCTGCTGCGTTCCTTCACCAGGACCTGTGCTGTTTCCCATGGCAACAAGGGCCTTGAAGCCCATGGACTAAGGTGGTGGGAAAAGTGCATGCGAATCTTGGGCAACAGCTAGTAGATACCCGGGGAAATGTGTGTGGTGCTCCTGAAGGCAGGGACTGCCAAGGCTCGCAGTAGTGACAACCTGAGGCACAGGACCAGAGTGAGCGGCTTCTATCACTGGAAACTCTAAAAGGTTCGCTATCTCTGGCCTAGGAGAATTGATGACAAAAGAATGGAGGCTGAACACGGAGTTTAGAGAAAAAATGGCTAATCTCTTAGTGACCAAGTGCCCACACTGTCACCCGAAACCTGCTTATTTATTGCGAAGTGGGAATCCTGCAATTACACCTGAACGCTGAGGTTCTAGTTTAAGAAAACCCATCCATACGCTTGGCTTTCATGCCAGCAGAGAGAGCTCTGTGTGCCAGCTGCAGCACATGTGCCATTGGTTTGCCACCACTAGTTTAGAGCAGCCCAGGGACATGGAGGGAGGATGGGGTGGGATGGGCACCCGAATAAGACTGAGGTTTAGCCAGAACAAAGTAAGGAAGCTGGGACCCTAGATTATGTGGAATGAGCTGTCTCCAGTAATACAGTAGCTGCCACTTACAGAGTCTTTACTACATGGCAGACACTGCTTTAGGTTCTTAATGCCATTCAAAAATACATCATGGTATATAACAATTCTAAAATTGTGTCTCACTCAGAGATCCATAGCTGGCAGACTACAAATGTGAATTTAGCTCTCTCTGAAGCCAAAGCTAGGCTTTTTCTATTACATTAATTTTTGACCTTCTTGGGTCACTGTCATACTTGAGAGTTTGATAAAAAGCTAGGGGCAAATGGATGCTACCAGAAAAACGCAGATGTGTACAGAGATGAGAAAATGCAGGTATACGATGCTAGTGCTATTGTCTTTTGACCCGGTGCCGTGCTTACCACGGTGTGAAGGGAGAGTGACTGCGTGATCTGCGTGTTCTTAAATGTCCTACCGCCAAATCTGTGTGGAGATGTGTTTAATCATGAAGACCCCCAATACGCAGAACTTCCTTCTTGAAATACATTGGGTTTTTTTCTTGATTAAAAATGATCTTTTTATTCCTGGCCTTTTAAGACAGGCTTTATGCTACCCACGAGGCATTCTCAGCCCCAGCCTTCCGCACAGGGGCTAATCATGTGCCCGCTGCATGGCCTTTCCCAGGCCTTGATCTCGTGCACACGGACCTGCCCTGCGATCTTGAGTCTTCCTCTGCAGCCCCCCTCGGCTCTGCCGTGATTCCATCATTTTGCGAGATGCTCTGCACCATTCTTTGCCTCTGTTTCGCTTCCCAATCCAAACCATGTCTAAAAAGCCAGATAAGGCTCCAAGTAGAAAAAATTGTCTTACAATGCAATTTTCTTCCACGAGACCAAAACAATATTAAAAATTGCGTGGGAATTAAAATGCAGTGTACAATTTAGAAATGACATACGCTTTTCTTCTGGATGCCCATGACTCCAAAGGATTTTGTTGAAATTTTATTTGGAAGTTTACAAGAGAGGAATCTGTGTAAGTGATACAAAATTGTTAGGGTATACGTTGTTGTGAAATAAATGTGGCCATTATGGAATAGTTGGAAAATGAGAGAAACACACAAAGAAAGAAAATTAACTTCAATTTTGTCACTAGAGATAATCCCTATCAACTTTTGTTAATAGAATATCTGCCCCATCTTTCCCTTGCCTATGTGTGTACCAGCACATACACATAACTGCACAAACACAATAAAATGGGCTTAACAGTGTCCATTTGCATATATTTTCAAAACCAACCATGTTTTTATATTTATTGACTTAAGAAAGGCAAGACTATAATAATACTAAGAGGATTAGATAATACTAACATGAATGACTGTAACATTACACAAGATTCTTTAAGATACAGATACTACTATAATATCAGGTCTGGATGTTGAAGCTTTTTATTTAATAAAAACAGTGTAAAAGCAATAATTCCATGAATCTGTTTTGACAATGTTTTTCTCTATTTGAATCATATGACCACACACCCTGGGAGTTTGGAAGAAAAATAAAATAAATTTAATGAGATTCAGGTCACAAGGAAAAACAAAGAATTCAAGAATAATCTGCTGAGTTTCACACTGTCATGCTTACAACTTTACAGCAAACCTTCAGGATGCAGTTGTGACATTTCCAGATGGGAGAGCGGAGCTCTAAACCCTCCTCCTGTTTTGTTTCACTGATGTTTAAAGAATGTTGGTGGTCTTGTAAGAGAACCTGGAGAGAGAAGCTCGTCCACATCAGGGGATAGTCCAGAGAAGGATAATGGGATTTCCTTTGTCTACCAGAAAATATAGCTGCTCAGCTGAGATTAAGCTTTTCTTGCAAAAGGTAATTTCTTATTGTAAAAACAGAAAATACTAAAAATTGGATTTTAAAATTATATTTTCTATATGTTGATATATTTTATATGTACTATAATAATTCTGTAGATCTAGGCATACTTAATAAATAGGTGTGTGCATAGTGGAGGTTCACTGAACATTCCCACAAACATGGCGTGGAGGTACATACCTGTGACCCCCGGAAAGTTGAGACAGGAGAAGTGATCCAAGATTGAGGCCCACATAGACAACTTTGCAAGATCTGTCTAATAAAACAAAATCAATAAAGGAGGCTGGGGGTGTAGCTCAGTGGTAGAGTCCCTTCCTTGTATGTGTGAGGCCCTTGGTGCAATCCCCAGGGCCACCAAAAAATTGTGTATATAGGTGCTAACTAAATATTCATGAATATGTGTGTGTGTGCTTCAGGAGCAGAGTGGACAGGCAAAACATCTGGAAACCATGGTGTATCTTCCCTCAAAATCACGTCTCTACTGGAGCCTGAAAGGGAGTGGTGGGGAATCATATCTTCCCTGGAAAATGCAGTGTTTAAGATTGCTTTCTCCCTTTGTTGTTCTGACAACAAAGCTAATTTCAGAGTGAAGCCTGGGTAAGGACCAGGACTCCGCCTCCCACTTCTTCCCCTTGCTAAATGAGAATAGATTTCTTTACTTTCTCATCATGGCGCTGTTCTGAGCATTGTGAGGCTCACATGGATTAACACCTAGTTTGGGGCTGGGAGCATAACAAAGTCTTAGGGCATTTGTCTAGCATGCAAAAGGCCCCAGGTTCAATTCCCAGTTTTGAAAACAGAAGACATTGGTCCAGATAATGAACAACAATTCAAGTAAAATAATTCAAGAGTGTACTGAGAATATGCGCAGGCACTATGGGACGCAGAAGGAGCTCAGAATTCAGACCGCAAGTGCCCGGCAGGAGGTTTCCAAGTGGAAGAGATGCCCAGAGGCAAGACACTGGGCAGTTCTGGATAAGAAAGTGAACAGTGTCCTGGAGGTATGGAAGGAATAGGATCTGCCTTTCAGGAAACTAAATAGTTAAACAGGCAGGGTCCTGTGGTGTCACAATTACAGAGCTGTAGAGGGGCCGGTAAACATTCCCAGCATCATGGCAGAGTCTGAGCAACTTCTCTGTACCACAGTTATCTCCATCCTTGTTCGATACACAAAGAAACTGAGGCTTGAAATAGGCCTGCCTCTCACTGTGGACCTGGCTTCCAAGGCAACATCTTTTAATCTTAATTTACAACACAAGTGATAAACAAAAATGCAGCCTCTGGTGCTTACCTTTGTGATTGGCTAGTTTTTTGCAGCCTCTGGTGCCTGCTCCTGTGATTGGTTAGCTGTCACGTGGTTGAGACAAGGCTGCTCGCAGCAACAAATAAGATTTCACAGCAGTATCATCAGTCGTTTTATGCCTTGGAAAACTTCCTGGAGAGCTCCCCGCCGCACCTCTTCCTGCGCCAGCCACAGGCAAGGGAACCTGGACACCTTCATGACTCGTGCCTGAAGAGTCCACGGGCCCCACCAGGCTCCACTCAATGCAAAGGAAATAAACCAGTTCCTATTTCATTGTGGGGTATAGGAGGCTATTACTTTCAAATTCAATCAAAGAAGCTGATTGGAAGTTGAGGAGAAGAAACAGACACACAGATACATTTGAGACAAATTTATGTCCCCTAATTATGGATTTAGGTTTTTGTTTTTTTTTTTAATTAAATTCAGGATCTTTGGATTTCTGTTTGACAGCCACCTCCTGTTCATAGTATTGAGAGTGCTGCAAAAGTACATAGGGCTTGAGATGCAGTTCAAGTTCAAATCATTTTCCTACTGTGTGTGTGTGTGTGTACACTCTTGGGATTGAACCCAGGGCCTCTACATGTTAAGCATTCTTTCTACCACTGAGCTATACCACCTGCCACTATACTTTATTCAATAAATTTCCAGATTTTCATCTGCAACACAAGAACATGAACATTAGTTTGCAGCATTGTTGGAAAAATTAAAGATAAACTATATGTAAGTCCGTATCCCGCAATAGGCATGCAATGAACTGGCTATCATTGTTATTTCCTGTTTTAATTTTAACTCTTGTACTTTTTTTATTTTTGGAAAGTTTTACAGTTTATTAAATCCTCTCGTGAAAAAAGTCGCAGTCACTGCAGACAGGCACTGCAGAATCTCTCCTCCCCCTTCGGCTGGTCTCCAGTCTCCAGCTCACTTTCTGCCAGCACCAACACTAGCCTCTGTGGTATCCCTGACTTTCTTCATTCTGTTCTTGCGTTCCTTCTGCTGCTTTCTTGAGGTCTTTTTCTTCTCATACAGGCCGTGTCTTGCAGGTCTACGTTTGGGCTCATTTTCTTCGCATAATCCAGGGAAATGTAAATCATGCCAAAGCCAGTCGTCTTGCCACCACCAAAATGGGTTCTGAATCCCAACACAAAAATGACATCTAGTGCAGTCTGGTACATTTTGGTGAATTTTTCCCGAATTTCTGTCTTAGGTACCATTGCTTTCCCAAGGTGAAGGACGTCAATGACCATTTGTTTCCTGTGAAGAAGTCGGTTGGTCATGAACTTCCGGGTCCGGATAGTTACTGAGTCATTCATGATGGCAATGGATCCTCAGACTGCCAGGGAGGAAAAGAGCAACTCCTGTACTTCTTGACAGTAGTGATTTTGCTGGACACCCTTCCTGGCATGGGAAACCTGTGAATGCACCTAACAGCACAAATCCTAGAGGCACAGATCACTTCAGCTCACCTGTTTGCTATTTGTGAAAACATCACCATTTTTTAATAACTGATGTTGGAAGAGGGTTAAAGCAACTTACAGAATAATAGTGGAACTGCATCTAAACATCTATCTATACTTAATTCCCTCCACTTTCTGATAGAATGAGCATTTTTATTAGAAAATAATCAGCATGTGGATCTCTTTTCTTCCCCACACAGTCTCTCTACATTCACTACACAGAACCTCTTAATCTCAGCACTCCTGGTGCATCAGGTTCTGAACAGATAACAATGAATGTTACGCATAGTGGTTCCCGCGTTCTTCTTCCTGTGGCAAATTGATTTGATAGGAACACCAGATTTTGAGTTCCAACCTAGGGTGGTGTGGAGAGTTTATAGGGGGGAAGAAAAGATAACTCAGTTAAGTAAACAGTATGTTTAGAGAATTTATCATTTCCTCTCCAGAAAGGATGAGCAGTCATTCTTGGGGTATGTATCTTATTTGTTAGAGACATAAATCCCAGTTATAAAATCAGGTGAGGCCTCTGTGGTTCAACCTTATAAAATGGAGCCTGGGAGCTGCACAAAGTGTCCACATCCTGAGACTGTTGAGCTCCTTTCCTGGCTGCTGGGGACATTTTCATTAGAGGCTGGAGACACATGAGCTAATCGGGTCAGTCCTCCTTGTGCTGCTTTCCTCCTAAGCAGGTCTCCTAAGAGCGCTAATTTATGCATTCTATTCCAACAGAGACCTCAATGTAAAAAGTGTCAAATTATTAGCCACACAATTTTTTGTCACTTATTAGAAACATCTCAGCTGCTAAGTCCCTTTCACCTGCAAAGCTCACGTGAGATGAGTTTCAATGTCAGAGCAGCAAAGTGCTGCTGAAACACAGTACTCGGGAAAGCCTGTGTGTGAATCTCAGCCTGCAGGTCAAAGTCACCTCTTCACCTTCGATGGGGACAAATTTCATCCTGTTTGGTGGTAGGTATTAAAATCTAACAGTCCAACTTGTTTGCGTTTACAGTGTGCCTGAGTAGGTTGCTTTCCTAGTAAAAAGGAATAGAGGGATGGTATTCCATGGCATAATGGGTTCTTATTTGGGGGCTGGAGCCCCAAATCTTTCCCAAAGGACCCCCTATAGTTTCCTGGGCCACAGCTAGACCCAGTCGTGCAAAACCAGGGTAGGCAGACTTTGTGTTCTGCCGGGAAGAACTGGGATCCCTGGGAGAGTGTAGCCCTGCAAAATCCTCCATCAGAACCCCCATAGTTAAGGTCTGGGAAGACTTCACTGACTTACAGGAGCTTTTCGCTGACCAGGCAGGTCCCTGTTTAAGTGTCCTCTCATTCTTTCCAAATAGTCTCTTCACATTTGTGTTGTGGGCCTGGAGCCATTTATGCACATGCATAGGCATGTCCTCCTCATGGTGCCCTCCTGACCACCCACGCTAAAGCAGGAGACATGGGCATCTAGGCAGGGCCTCCAAGCCTCTTGCTGACTCCAGGTTCCTGTCTGCTTCTTCTTGGGTTTTGGATGACTGGATACCTTGCATCTCCTCTGTATTTCAAACCCCATACAAGGTACAATTTGAAAGCTGTTCTCTCTCCTTGGAGATTATTTTAGGTGATTTTTCTACTGAAGGAGATGATGGGGCCAAGATTCAGGATTTCCTCCTAAGCAGGTGATCTTAAAATTAAAGTCACGCAGGGGGCTGGAGAGATGGCTCAGTGGTCTAAAGCACCTACTTGGAACAAGCTTAGCAAAGGCATCAGGGACCGCGGTTCGATCCCCCAGCACCACATGCCA
>NW_004524695.1:6283027-6289479 GCF_000260255.1 Octodon degus | reverse complement strand
CTCTCTCTCTCTCTCTCTCTCTCTCTCTCTCTCTCTCTCTCTCAAATAAATAAAAAAAATTTAAAAAAAAATTAAAGTCACGCAAACTCAAAGAATTCTGCCATGCTTTCCTAAGAAGCGTCTCCCTACAAGCATTCCAAGGAGAGTATGTTTTATTTAAGGCAAAATGTCCCCTTTCCAAGGAGAAAACCCCCTCAGATGAGATCATTTTACTTCTCTTCTATGACTTTCTATAGTTTCACATCTCAGTAAAATGGGGTGGCAATGGGGCTCTGAATGATGGGCCCTCTGGTCACCTGTGGGCAGGCACCCTATGCAGGGCCAGCCTCGCTTCCTTTTTACCTCCAGGGAAGCCAACATGCTCCTGCCCAGGTCTCAGCACATGCTCTGCCCTCCGCCTGCAAGCTCTTTCATGTGTGTCTGAGTAGTTCATTTTAGGGCATCATCTATGTCTTTGTCAGATACTGTCTCAGTTACTTTTCTCTCATTGCTGGGATAAAATACCCAACACCTAATCTTAAGGAAGGACAGGTTTACTTAGCTCACAGTTAGTGGCGGTTTCAGTCTACACTTGGCTGGTTCCAAGGCAGAGTGGCACAGGGCAGAGGGCGGCCCTTCATGGTGGCTGAAAATAGCAAAGAGCAAAGGGAGGGGCAGCAGCTATGGCAGCTGGTCAGCCTGTCTCCTCTCCCCTTACTGTAATGGAGATTACCCACCCCAGGCGAGTGTAGTACTCACACCCATAACCCCAGCACTGGATCAGGAATCAATCACAAACTCCAGAAGCGCATGAGGCTTTGGGGGGACAACTAGACACAAACCATAGCAGATGTAACCTTCTCATGCGATACTGTCCCTGACCCTCCTACTGAAATGGCATATATAATGAGGGCTGAGGATTTAGCTCAGAGGCACAGTGCCTGTCTGATAAGTATGAGGTTCTGAGTTTGATTCCCAGTACCCCGCACACACAAAAAAGTGATAAAATGGCATTTACAGCCCACTACAGTCTTCTTCTCCCACTTTAAATTTATCTCCAATGTGCTGGGTTAAAGCAAAATATTCAGAAAGATTCAGCCTGAGGCTTTCATAGACTGAGCTCTGATATAACAAATGCACCTAACCTAGAATGCAAACAAAGTGAAACCTATCTAGTAGCATAGTCTCGTGTAAGGAGTAGTCGTGATTCAGAAAACCATGAGCAGCTGCGTTTCAGCCAATCACAGGCAGCCAGCTCAGCACACCAGATCCACATAAGGCAACTGCTGAGAATAACAAGCCAATCAGGTGGTTCCTCAACCTCTGGGAGAGGTGGCTTCAGAGTTGCTGGGGGACTGAGTCTCCGAACTCCCAGTTCTGAGTACAGCCCAATCCGTAAATGGCTCTTATAAACTCTAGAGTGTATTTGAAAACTTTAAACATGTGTATTTTGAAACTACATCTTATCATCTGTTGACTCTTTAAAATAGAAGCCCATTGAGGGCAGAATTACAACCTTTTTGCTTATTTCTGTATCTCCTGCACCTGGACTAGTGTATTGCACATATTCTATGCTCAATGAACATTTGTTAAATAAATTAAAACATGAATAAGTAGCAGCCAATGGCAGCTAGTTCATCCTTCCACAAGCTCACCCAATTCTCATGGTTTTTCCAGGGTTGATCCAGTTGTGTCCCTGAAAGCATGAAATCTTCTGGGTCCTCCTCATTGGTCACTGAAATGCTTGGTGCGCAATCACCTTTGGTTCTTTGAATGCATAAATTGAGAATCTCAAACCTTCCCTTCTTGTGGGAACAAGTGAAAGCCTACCTGTAAAAAACAGAAGTGATGCCCTGGTGTGAGCAACAGGCCTGTGCCGGAAGCGCAGCAGGTGTGTGAGCACCCCCTGACTCCGAGCCGGCTCTACATTTCTGCTTCCCTTGGTTCAGGTAAACCAAGCAACCTGATCCTAGATGAGGATAATACCTGGGGATAGGAAGGACCAAACAGGCCTCACAACTGTTGCTATTAAGTCCCATAGTCTACCTGAACCCCTGCCTTACAGCTAACATTCAGCGGAGACCAGAAGGCTGCTCTGGAGCAGCAGCCAGGCTTGTTTTTACATGGGCCTCTTCTGGTCTTCATTGAGTCCAGCTCATTGTGAGCCTGGTCTACAGCCTTTATTTATTTATTTATTTATTTATTTATTTATTTATTGTATTTTAAGGAAGGGTCTAAAGGGTGTTCAGGGTCTCACTACTAGATAGCACTTATAGGGATTTGCCTGTTTGCAGCCTCCCAAGAGCTGTGATTACAGGCGCGCACCACCACGCCCAGTCTTGGTCTACAACTTTTGACCACACAAGAAGCAGACTCTGAAGCTGGTGGGGAGCAGAGAGCTTGCATTCTGCCCTTGCCCCGAGCTCCTCTTCTCCTTCTAGATGCTCATGCAGAACAACATTCCTCCACTTCCGCACACAACACAGAAGTTTCTGTGCAAATAAGCCTCCAGTCTCTGACCGTCCAGGACAGCTTGCAATTGGTCTCCACTCTGTTTAAAGGCTGCCTCAGTGTAGTGGGTAGTGCACTCTTCGGCTCTGGCTTTTGAATTCAGTCACAGTTTATCAGGAGGCGATTCTTACTCCCCCCACTTCTCTCTGGAGGCGGGAATGGAGTGGCTGTTTGTGAACTCATCCTGAGTTCTCTCAGGGATTTCTGGAAAAAAATCTCCTGCAGGCTTCTACCCATAAGCCCACTGCCTGCTTTATTTGTACATAAGCTGCTTAATGGAACACAAACCAGCATAGCTTTGCTACATTCAGAGCTGTTACCTCTTGGAAAATCAATTTTCTTGTTTCACATCACAGTGAAGTTTCCTGGTAGAGCAGAAAAAAAAAAAACCATACTAAAATTATCCTCTTACTTGACCCTTAAATCTCGAATTATGACTTCCTGTATTCCTTCATGCATTTCATCTCTCTCTCTCTTTTTCCCTCCAAACACTTCGATTTGTTTTCACAAGTTCTTAGACTTGTGAAAACATGGATTGTGGCCAATGAAGGCACATCTTTGAAGAGGGTATGTGGTACGCTGTCTTTAGCGTCTTTCAAGGATTCGGCCAAGCTCAACAATGCCTTTTAGGATATAAGCGGTAGAAGTAGGAGATGCTGCTGATTGAAATAAACCTTGTCTGGGGCCCACCTTATAATCAGGAAAAATAGGAGTTCTTGGTACAAGTCCTGCCTGGTTCACTGATCGTAGCTGCTTCTAAGGTCGCAAGGTCATGAGCCTGCTCCTCGGCCGCATTTTGCCTGTGTCACCATGCACCAAGCTTCCTGAGCCCTTTGTTCTTTTATGCACTGATTTGCACACTCACCCTATTTGCTGTGGCTTTGGGATGAACAGAAACACGTGGAAGCTTCTGACATGTGCTTCTCTTTGAAAGTGGCTCAAAGCAGAAAAAAAAAAAATCGAGGACTGACTGTTCTTAGAGGAAGACAAAGAAAATATGTAGGTTTGTCATTGCCAGCAATGAAGTTCCTAAACTTTCACCCACAGTTTCATACTACGCTTATAGAAAGGCTGTTTTTAAACAGCTCTAGCTGGTTCTCACATAGCAGGAAGGCAGCCTGCAGGAGGGATGGTAGGCCATCCCTAAATCCTTCTGTGGAACCTACAAGCATGTGCCAGGGCTGCCCACAGGGCTTCACTAGCTAAGGTCTGTCTGCTGCTCAAAGGCTCAGTGCAAAATCCACAGTGTTTGTAAGTCAGTGTTCCTCGTGCAAAGGGTGTCCTGAGGTTGCTGCCTTGAGAATGTTTTTACTAAAAATGTGAGCTGTTTTTATTATCAAATGTCTTTTAGCCTTGTGACCTGAAACAAAGTTTCACAAGGCTTGAACATCATAAACTTAAAAACAAACCAACCTCCTCCAACATACTTCAGCATTTTAACAAATGAAAACATGAACTTGTAGTTAAAGCTCCAATTTGCAGTCACTTAAGTGGCTGACACAGATTCTACTTGGAATCGCTGCTCACTTATTTGTCCTGGAATAAATGCGATGCCATTATGTCTTGGTGACAACAGAAACAAGCTTTGGCCAGGTCTGTGCATAGTTTGGGGATGAAGAAAATAAGTTTTGAAAGCAGTGGGCATTGCTGATTATAGATTTTTATTAGGAACAGATGTGGGGCTATGGTGTTTAGTGGTAGACACGCTGTTACTGAAGCAAGTCAGCTGACTGAGAACCATAATATCTTCTTTTTTGGGAAAGAGAAATATTAACAAATTGAATCCATAATCTTTTTCTTCCAGGGATGATCCAATCATCAAAAACAAACTCCAAGATGTTTATGCATATATTAAGTAGTGTAGAGAGAAGTGAAGCTGGGAGCACTGTTTTTGTTAAGAAATCTCCAGGCTACAGCAGAGATTTAGAAAGTCATTATGAAAGCTGTTTTAAAGCCATTGTGCTAAGTAAGGCTTCAGACCTCACCACTTTACATTTGTTTATGGCTCTCTCTCATAACAGTGCTCTCTTTTTAGGGAGTAGCGAGGTGAGTGCCAAGTTACACACAGCATGGTCATTTTGTATATTCCAGGATCGTTTTTCTTTCCCTGCAAGGACAATGGGAGCATTTAGGGTTACTTGCTTTCCAAGCATGGGCTGGGTCGGCTAAGGGGAAGATTTTAGAGGTTCTGGATCATTTCCATCTCTCTCTCTGACATCTACCTTTGTTCTCCATCATGTATCGAGACGCCTTCATATAAGGAAATCCTCCCCAAATTCCAAATGACAATTCCACTCATCAAATTTTGGGCAGAACCTATTCCTATGTCCACACTAAATTTGTAAAACATCTTTTTTTTTTTAAATATTTATTTATTTTTATTTATTACATTTATTTATTGTGTGTGTGTGTGTGGCCAGCTCAGCCCACCAGGGGGCGGGTCTGGCTGGCTTTTGTTGTTGGGGATCGAACCGTGGTCCCTGTGCTTTGCCAAGCTTGTTTCAAGTAGGTGCTTTAGACCACTGAGCCATCTCTCCAGCCCCTGTCCACACTAAATATGAAAGGAAGCTGGGGATGAAGCAATTCTGACTGGTACTGTATCACCAAGGAATCTGGGCTCAACTTTGTAGAAGAGGAAATGGCTTTTGGAAGAGCTAGTAGTTGAACCGGCACTGTACCAAATTACTGTCCTATCAACAGTATATAAGAGCTCCTTTTCATCATTCTTTTCTCTTTTTTTATTAATTTTATTGATAAATAGTAATGAGACAGTTTCAAAACCAATTAATAAGACAGTTTCAATAATTAATACATTGCATATTATTGTCTTTGTAGTATTTATTCACAGTACAAGATGAAAACATGATATCCTGTCCAAACACTATTAGTACAAATCTTTCTTTTCATTGAATTAAGAGAAAGTAGCTATATATCTATCCTATATATACAGATACAAAATGGTCCTTCATTTGTATCCCTTTTTTTGTTTAGTTTTGACAAAGATGGGTATTCCATTGCCATTTAAATATTGTAGGTGCATGAATTCAGCAAAATAACCCAATATAGTCCAGTAGTCCATAACAGTAGTGGGTTATCCATAGGACTGACAATGTCAGAAGTTGTTGACTTGAGCCTTTTACAGCTCAGCAACCCACAAATTTGGAAAAGATCTTAATTCATCATTATTTTCATTTAAGTTTGGTATTGTCAGACTCTTTGAATTTTTTCAATTTGTCAATCTGAGTTTATTTGTCAGTAAATCAACTCATTTAAAAAACTTTTTATCCATATCCTCCTCCCATTTCCTACATGCCCAGACAACCATGCTAATGGATTTGCTGTGTATCTTTGTTTATGCAATACATACGGAGTGTTATTTGGTATGCATCTATTTTTAATTCTTTAATTTATAAAATTAATTTAATATCCTTTTTCACTGAGCACAGTGTTTTCAGGATGTTGTTTGTTTGGCCATTTGTGAGTCTGTTCTGGGCTTCTTGCTGCTAAGGAATATTCAATGAGACTCGTAGACACAGCTACTACTTTCTGGGGACGGACACTGAGGCTGTCTCTGATCCTAGACATCATTTATATCTTACAAACCTTCTGTATTACTGCTACAGCCTTACAGATGATGAGGAAACTGAGGTTCAGAAAGGTTAAAGAATTTGTCCCATTTATATTGAAGTGGATGCCACTTGAACATATACTCGTAAGTGAAATAAACCAGACACACATGTGTAAATATCGTATAATCTCCCTAGTATAAGAACTCCAAAGAAGAAATACAAATAGAAAGATATAACACAAGTAAAAGGAAAGCAGGATCTGAAGGACTAACTGATCAAGAGAGGGAAAGGACATGAGCTAGGAAACATGACAATGTCAAGCCATACAGTTATATGTAAAAGATGAGCAAGGCAATGATCCTGAGAATATTCAGAAGATTTTTTAATCTAGCA